>NW_006760405.1:0-55974 GCF_000271605.1 Fomitiporia mediterranea MF3/22
TGTAGGTATGTCTCAGATGTAGAATGTATGATGGAAGGTATTCCATCATTGTTCGTCATTGCTTGTAATGTAGTTTATATCATCTGAGACATACTCTTGTGTAGTCTCATCTTAACACATTGGAACGAAAATGTTCAGTGACACTGTTTCTGAACCTTGCATTGTTGGCATACACTTGAACTGTATGCTTGAGCTCTCATCACTGTGAGTGTGCCACAACTCAAAACACTCTCTACAGTAACAAAATACATTGATTTTTCTTGAGCATACACTTTGTGAAATGGTCAGATGTCCTTCACTGCATAATCTATGTCTACTCTGCTCTACACTGTGTCTGCTGTCTAACTCTCATATGGCTGCATATATGACTAGCTTGATAAATGCCAGAGGCTGGCCTTTGCTTCCAAAACAGATTTGTATGCAACAGACTCTTCCAGTTCTAATTATCAAGGACACCTCTGAATGCTTGAACGTCTGTTTCTTCAGAGAGATTTCTTGTTGCTCCCCCATATAGTCTCATTACCTTGCACCAGCCAATATATCTTGTTATCTTGTGCTGCTTCTATGTCTGTCTCTTCAGGGCAATATCCTTATTGCTACATCTTGAAACTGTCCTTGTTTTGACATCTCACTATCCTGTGCTTCTCTGTCGACTCTGACTCAAGTCTACTGCTTGATTTATCAATGCTCCCAATACTTTGCAGCCTATCACTGGACATGAACAGTCTTGTGTTTTGGTAAGTCATTATATTTTTTACTTATCCACTTGAACAACTTACTATGCTACCAATCAGCTTCTTTCTTTGTCAATTGAGCTCTGTATTGTCTCAATTGCATGCTTGAGCCATTCAGCTGCCTCCCTCAATTACCTGGGACTCACCAGAGACGTACAAGACAAAGAGCAAAATACGTGCATACTGTAAGGCTAGGGCTGAAGAAATTCTGGGAGAGCTTAAGAAAGCACTCCCAGGTCACTATAGCTGTATTAACTCAGTAAAGATAATGTAAGAACTTTCAACCTTTACTTCTTATTACTAGTTTTATTAACTTTGTTTTATTGTTTAGTGGCAGTATTCATCAGTCAGATAATGACCCTAACCTGCACCTCTTAATAAGGTGCTTTGGAAAGAATAAAATGGTGGGATTGATACATTTACCATTTAAAAACAATGTACGTATTTTTCTTCTTTTTCTTATTGTCCTTGCTAATATTATCTTACCAAACACTTAGAAGTTTGTTTTTGAAGGGGCAACAATTGGTTACAAGGCAGCCAAACACTGTAAAATTAAAAAGATTTTGTAATTTGACTTGAATTTGCTTGAATTTGCTTTGTACTTGCTTTACATGCATTACATTCTAGTATTACACATTTACAAATCTTGTAACATTACAAAGAGAGTTCTTAGTAAGTGTTATAGTTACTATTACACTTTCTAATTATCAATACTAAAGCTGACAACTCTCAAGTCTTCCATTCCTTATAATTTAAAATAGACAAGTTTTTCTAAAGTACAAGTATATATTAACCTAGATAATACACAGAAATTATAGTATCATTCTATAGTAATTATGATTTCAGATATAATAAGAACTCCATACATTATATAACATTAAAATGATATAAATTAAAGCATAAGAACTATTGTATAATAAAATGTTAAAATATAATAAGAGCATTATACATATTATAACTGTGTGTGATCTTGGGCAAGGCCCTATTAACCCCTTCTTGCTGCCAAATTCCTGACCTGCACCTCTGAGCAAGAAAGAAAAGTTAGGTCTGCATACTCCTTGCCAAAGAAGGTAGGGATGACAGAGGAGCAGGTCAAATATGTGAGAGACTTGAGTACTGTACTAGTAAGTACTAAAGAACTTAATGCCAAAGGTCCTTACTCTAGCCTCTCAAACACCTGTCAATTTACAGTGTTTTCACACATGTGTACAAGGACAAAGTTGTTCACAAGTTTGCACTGACTTTTCCTTATTTTATTATAGAGACAACTTGGCTTGATATTCATGGCAATACTAGCCATCCTGTTGGCTGAATTGCTTCACTCACCCACTGCTCAAAAGATATGAGGGGGCATAATTGATTGGGCCCCATCCTTCCTGCCACTAATAGCTTGTCTAACAGATGCTTCCAACCACTCTTTCATACTTCCATCTGCCTTACTCATTTTTTTGTAAAGTGTTTTTGAACACTCAAAGAGCAAGAGTGGCAAGCAAAAGGATTTGTGACACAGCAAGGATCATAGAGTAGGAAAAATGTCCATAGTTTGTCCTGTATAGGTATACACCACACTTAAATCTATACTTTTTTAGAATAAAATTGTACAATTATCTTAGTTCTAATTTTTGAGTGCTTAAACACTGGAATCTGCACTGAATTGAATGAAAAAACTGTGTTTTATCTGAGTTTTTTGAGAAATGAGTGACTCGTGTCAAAATTCACATGAATCAATGTGTGACAATATTTATGAAAACAACAGTAGTTGAGTTATAGTAGATTTTGTATTTGAGTGTACTTAGTGTGACGAAAATCATGAATTGCATGTGTGACAATATTTAAGTGTTCCAGCAGTGGTTGAGTTTAAGTCACCATGCGTGACGTGAGAGGGAGACGCGTCTGTCACGTAATGTGCATGACCAACAAATCGCATTAGTGCTCCGCGCGTAAAATTTCCCACGTATACACATACACGCGTATAATTACAGGCATAAACTGGGTCAGCAGGACCCATATACAATACGCTACTTCCGTATACAGTGTATACAGTGTATACACTGTGCCAAATATAACAAGATACTTTACATTAAAATAGCTCATAAAAGTACACTATCATCTTTCAAAACAAATGCTTGATATTACTGAGCTAAGAAAATGTATTGTAGTGCTGTTTACACACAGAAATAAGACAGTTGAGTGTTGTGAGTTAATATCATGTGACAGCTCTAAACCTTCATGTGATGTACTGTAGTAACCATACTAACCATAGTACTCATACTAGTACTTTTTAAGTTAAACAAGGTTGTTATATACTATTAAAATGATTTGGTATATAAATGGGTGACTTCCTGTAAGCATATTTAGCTTTTTTCTCAAATCCTAAACTGCTGGGTGACATCAGTTGAGTGTAAGCAAGAGTAAGCAAAGCAGGAACCAAATAACACTCACTTTTCACTACACTCCAAAATTGAGAATCTGAAGGAGGGGTACAACCCCCCTCTTCAGACTCAACACACAAGAAATCCTATCCTAAAGCACTTTAGCCAACACTTATAGTAATTGTGCCTGAGCTACTGTCATTTTGTCATCAAAATTAACTCCATTTAGTCTCTTATGTAATGGAATCTGCCTCTGACTTAGTGACTGGAATCTGACTGTTTTTTCTGTGTTACAGTTTGAAGTTCCTTACTTCTATCTTGCTTAAAATTTTGTTTGGTCTGTCTGGAGTTTAGAAACATTGAAATTCCTTACAGGAAGTCACCCAATAAGTAAAGTAAATGAGGTTTAGAAACTCAAACTTAGTATTTAATTAGAGAATATGCTTAGTAATACTGTATACTTGTATACAGTGTATACAGAAATTTTTTACTTATGGTATACACATACATGTGTAAATATACACCTGTATTTTCAGCTAAAATTTTCTCTTACAATACAGTGTGTAAGCATATACACTGCAGGTGTATCTGTAAATTATGCTACAGTGTGGAGCACTAAATCACATCAAAACCTGTGAGAATCTTTCAGCATCAAACTTTTTTGTGACAAGGTCATAATGTGCCCAGCTTGATAAAGGACTGTATTACTGTTGTTTTCAGGACAACTCTCCATGGTCGACGACTTCCGACTCGAGGAGGAACGTCAGTATCTGCAAGATACGTCCGGGCACTGTGGCTCCTTGTCCACCATGCAGAGCTTCCTCCCAGGCTGGCATTAAGCAGATAAGCAGACCTATAAGCTTGCTGCTTCAGCATTCGTAGGGCAAAGTGTGTGCAATGTGCATAGATCTTAATTTTTACCTCTGTCAAGTACATTTGACAACATGGTTTATAGGTATTTTCTATGAGCATAGCACCTGCTGGAGTTATTAGCTGCATTGTTTGTGAGATTGCTGTGTCTGAAAACGAAGATTGGAAAGTCTGCAAAGAGAAATTCAACATTAATATTCATTGAACCTTTTCATAAAACGTTATTTCGATTTTTTATCTTACGTCTGAATCAAGTTCATAACAACATTGTGTCAAATGTGGCTGTCTTGTACACTCCCATGATAGAAATTGGCCCCTTACAAGGAAGGCTGCTAAACATAGTGCAATTGTTGATTGTGCCCTTGAGCTTGACAAGATGTCTGGAACACTTATTAAAGCACTGTGTGAGTATCAATTTTATCTGGTAAGTTATTAAAATCGGAATTGATATCTGCTCTGAGACAATGGCCTGGATGTCAGAAGACACAGTTGCAGCAGTAGGAATGCTCCCATAGCATCTGACCTCAGATTTTGTTACAAGCATAGGTTTATATATTCAAAGGTGCCCAAGGCCAAATTGTATACACAGTGCATGACGGGGAGGGAAAGTACTCTGAACACACACATGCTGGTGCAGACAGGATGAACAAGAGTCAGCAATACCTTTGTTGGTATTGAGTATGTTACTGTGACAAACTACCCGTTCATTGATAATACAGAGAGTTTCTTCTTTGCAGAGGTGAAGTATTTGTATAGCCAATCAAGCACCTATGTGGATCAAATTAACCCATCTCTCAGTGCGAATGTCAGGTCGCCCTTTAAGTTCTACAGCCGCTTTACGAAGCCCCGCAGCTGCCCGCTTGTACCTCGCCTCGCCCTCGTCGCAGTCGCACATGAACTCATAGACTTTCCTGGCGAAGAAGGGCCCGTCTACGTCAAGTAGTTCCCACATCGACCCGATCACGCTTCGAAATCCAGAGAACTGCATTGCTGCAGCGAGGTGGAGCACCTCATCATGTATGCCATCGTGAGGTTGTTCGGCAGTATGGCAGGCAGAAAGGAATGCGAACTCTGCGTTCGGAAGATTCGCTTGGACAATATCGAGTAAGGTCAGACCACGGTCAGATACCTTGAATGAAGAGTTGAAAGGCTGAGGATCCAAGCCTCCATGGCAAACGAAATGCACCCATGCCGTGGCCCGAAGCGCTTTAATCACCGTTTTGTGAGACGTCTTATTGTTGAGTAATCTGATTTTTATGCCGCAATTTTTGATGTTGCGAATCTCGCTCTTAGCTGACGGAAGTGAAGTATCACCGATAACAAGAACTGTCGGTTCTTCCGTGCCTTTACACGACTGTGCATCGACGAGTGCTCCGAGTGTCGGAGCATACGATGAGACGAATTTGTCTAGTAGATACCTCGTAGCACCGTCTGTGTCCTCAATGGACCTGCGGCGTGGAAGGGAAACGCAGACAGCACGAAGGTAGGGCACCACCAAATGCGCGATCCTTCAGCAATTCCGAGCTCGATCAGTTTGTCGACGACTTTGGAGACGACCCTATCCCATAACGTCTTCATCACTTGGCAGAGGATCTGGTCATATTCCGGCGAGTCAGCTCCAGAGTGAAAGCGCGTTTCCAAGAGCTCGATGTACAACTCAATGCTATCGTTGAAGAACTCTCCATCTAATGGAATGCAGACAATCGGAAAATTCTCGCGTGAGGAAACAATGAGTGCATCAGATCGATAATTGCAATGGTTGATCACAATCACTGGGCCGTCTGAAGTTGCGTGTTGGAGTACTTTAAATGGCGTAGCTGCAAGAAAGTTCTCAAACCCGGGTAATCGCCGTATCTTGTTGATAACCTCCTCCTGCTCGCTACTGAGTTGCTTCTTCAGCTTCAGCCTCTCCTCAAACAATTTCCGTTCTTCATGTGCGTCTAATATGGATAACGCATTCCGGGCTGTACTTGTGTCAGACGGCGACTCAGCAGACGAGATTGCAAGACTCTCCAGCTGGCTATTAACACTCCTGAACCTGTCAGCGAGCTCTTTGTTCGTTTCTGCAAGGCGATCTAGAGGTGCCCTAAACCCACGCATCTGAGACCAGAGTAAACCCCTCCCCTGCTCAAGTATCTCTACAGCCTCTTCGAACCTGTTGCTCTCTATAGCATAGGCCACTGCATCTAATGTGAGAGTTCTATAGTGATTTACTCCTTTGAGGAAGTCGTGTTGTGCAGGAAGGGTAGGATTAACGACGAGAACTTTTTGCAAGAGCAACATTGCCGCTTTGTACGCTCTAGATGTAGTATGGTGAGCATGACTTCGAGCAAAGCTAGCCCATTGACTGGCAGTCTCGAGACGCATCACTGCACTTGAAAATTTATGCACAGTGGCACGTTCGAATAATTGCATGCACTCTTCAAGATCATCCTTGTCACCGAACTTCTTAAATCGAGAAAGTAAAGGAATGGCCAGGTTTCTCAGAGACCCGGAATGCTGAGAATTGCCTTCTGGACACAGTTCTACGGCGGCACGGGAATGTTTGATGGCTTCGTCAAGATCCGCAGTCCGTCCATGCTGTTCAAAACGAGAATGAAGAGAACTTGCAAGGCCAGCCAAATACTTGGAACGACTAGGCTGACTATTGCCGCAAATTTCCAGGGAAGCACGATGATACTGGACAGCCTCATCAAGGTCTGTAGTCTGCCCATGTTGTTGAAAGAGAGTCTGAAGGGAATTTGCAAGGTTGTTCAGTGATGCAGAACGGTTAGGATGGCCATCGGGGCAAATTTCCAGGGCAAAGCGGCACAGCTCAATGGCTTCATCGAGATCCGCCATCTGCCTATGTTGCTCAAATCGAGCTTGGAGGGAATGCGCAAGATTATTCAGAGACGAGGAACGATGAGGATGGCCGCCGGGGTAAAGTTCCAGTGCAGAATGGTATAGATTGATGGCCTCATCAAGGTCAGCGGTCTGCCCATACTGATTATATCGAGCTTGAAGGGAATCTGCAAGATTACTCTGTGACAAAGAACGTCTAGGATCGTCGCTGGGTAGGGCTCCCAAGGCAGAGCGATAAAGCTCAATGGCTTCGTCAAGATCCGTGGTCCGCCCGTGCTGTTCAAATCGAACTTGAAGGGAAAGTGCGAGATTGTTCATAGACATGGAAAGGTTGGGATGGTCCTTGGCACGAGTCTCCAAAGCCGCTCGATGATACATGACAGCCTCGTCAAGGTCCGCAGCTTGCCCATATTGGTGAAATCTCGTTTGAAGGGAACCTGCGAGGTTGTTCAGAGACATTAGGCGATTAGGATGGCCGTGTGGGCAAAGCTCCAAGGCAGCACGATGATATTTTACAGCCTCGTCAAGGTCTGCAGTCTGTCCAAGCTGTCGGAATCGCGCTTCAAGGCAGCCCGCAAGGCAATTCAGAGACACGGGACGATTGGGATGACTGAGGGGGCAAAGATCCAGGGCGGCACGGTGATACTTAACAGCCTCATCGAGGTCTACTGTTCGTCCGCACTGTTCAAAACGAGTGTGAAGGGAATCCGCAAGGAGATTCAGAGACATGGAATGATAGGGATGGCTGTTGGGGAAAAGATTCAGAGCAGTGCGACTATGTTCTATGGCCTCATCAAGGTCTGCAGTTTTTCCATGTCGAGAAAACCGAGTCTGAAGGGAGCTTGATAGGTTACCGAGAGAAATGGGACGATTGGGATGACCGTCGGGGCAAAGTTCCAGGGCAACACGATAGCACTCAACTGCCTCCTCTAGATCTTCCATTCTCCCGTATTGCTTGAATCGTCTGGAAAGAAAATTTCCGAGAATAGTAGATGCCTTGTTGCGATCTTGATGTCTCTCAGGATAAAGTCCGAGTAATACGCGACCGTGAAAAATCGACTTGTCAAGTTCTCCTCGTTCGCCCGATTGCTCAAAGCGATCCCAATTTTTTAGGGCCAGATTGTAGAGTCCACGGCAAACAGATTCAAGGTCGACATAGTACTCCATGTTGACACAAGTTGGTAATAATCGTTCACGGTTCCTGTATACTGGGTAGACCTGTTTGCTCAGTTCGAAGGCGCCAATAAGCTACAAAGCGTGCATTACCTGAAATTCTCCTGTGTCCTTGAGGCGTGGTCGGTCCAAATGCTGTCTTCCAAACGAAATATTCGCAGTCAATCTAAAATTCCTCCTCGTTATGATTCATACATTGGAGTGTGTAAGAAGAGACCCACTTCAACGCAGCGGAAAGTATCTGATCAGTATGAAAAGCTGGTTCCTTGGGTCAAGCCCCGGGTACAATGCTCCGGTCAAGCGAAGGCGTTGAGCGCTTGAGAGCAACAATTGTTTATACATCAATACAATCCTGGATCAAGACTAAAAGCTAGGAGCATATCGAAACCTGCGACAAGGTTTGATGGCTTAAATTCTCACAGAATTTGATGGGATCATTTGATCACGTTGCGTGACCGACGCGTCTCCTTTTGTGTCACGCGTCGCGACTTAAACTCGACCACTGCAGGAACATTGGACAAGCCGAGTACGCCCTCCATGGCCGACGACTTCCGTCTCCAGGAGGAATGTCAGCATCTGCAAGATACTTCAAGCTATGTTATCGAGAATGAACACGATGTACGCTCTATGGATAGCCATGAGGTTACCACGTTGCTCGAGGGTTTGTTTCTCGTTCGCTGCTGGACTTGTTGTCATTAAGAGTTAGCTGACACGTTTGTTGTCTGCAATCGGAATTCGTAGATGCTGTTGAGCAAGTCGCTGTGTCATCTGAAAATATAGCCACCCCGCAGGTGTTTGATGCATATCGGAGTCTTCTCAAGTGAATTCTGTCCACAACTTTGTCTGCACTTACAATGACGAGACTCTGACACTGGTTGTAGGCATGCAGACTCGTTACAGGGTTCTACGATGAACAAGCTCCTCGACTCTGTCACCTCGGGTCTTCTAGCAGAATATGATTCAGCTATGCGAGACCTCGACACAGGTGATCCAGAATCGATCAGCGCGCACAGGACGCCGCTCGAGATGTATGCTTTTCTTCTTCAGTGGTTCGTTAGTGCCGCAGAAAAAGTGAAGTCTCAAGGTACAGAGGACAACTCTGGTGGGCCTGCCGTTGCTGCACCAAAGCCACGACGAGGCAGGGGTGGGAAAGTGGCAAATTCGAGGACGAATGCGGCTTCCAGGAAGGATGTTCAGTGGACCTGGTTTGGACAGATTCCACAGGCACTTGCGCTGATTAGTAAAGTATTGAGGCTGAAAACGCATCGAATATGGACGACGACGCCCGATCGGGATGCGTTTATCAAGTGCGTGTATCTGACTGAGTCATTCATCGCCATGCTTCCAAATATTAATGCTTTTCATCCCCCACGATAGCTGCCTTACACGCCCTGCATATCACATTAGCGAATCAGAGACATACATGAAATCCAACGAGATTAAACTCGGGGTGTACAAGGTCATCTGTCTCGCGGTCAAACACCATGGGCACGGTTTCGGCGCGCAAATCTCCATTATGCAGTGCCTACAGTACTACGAACATCTGTCTGAGCCAATGGCAGAGGCGCTGACCGTGCTCTCGAAGGAGTTTGATCACAGTCAGCTTGCGGAGGAAATCCTACGTGAGATTGCTGGGAAGAACTTTAGTGGACAGGATACGAAGGGACCCCGTGCATTTTCGAGGTTCCTTGTACGCCTTGCAGAGCTATCGCCCCGCTTGGTTTTGAAGCAGATAAGCTTGCTTCTTGCGCATCTGGATAGTGAGGTGGGTGTACTGTTCTCTTTCATTTCCGAGCGCTATGTTTACGATCTGAGTTCCAGTCGTACCCCATGCGTATGGCGCTTGTTGAAATTATCGGCTGCCTCATTCGCGAAATCGCCATGTCAGAAGATGAAGACCAAGAAGCTCGCGAAAAGAAACTCAACAATCTCTTTGATCTCCTATTGGAACGTTATCTCGACCTTTCGTCTTACGTCCGAGCCAAGGTCATAACAACTCTCATTAAGCTCTGCGATCTTCCTGTCAAATTTCCCAAACAACGTTTGGCAATGACAGAGGCGACTGTTGGTGCCCTGGAAGACAAGGGTAGCAGTGTTAGACGCCATGCGATCTCGCTTTTGACAAAATTGATCTTAACACATCCATACGGACTTATGCACGGCGGATTGCTGAAACTTGACGAATGGGAGGATAGATATCAGGAAGTTTGCAAGGAGCTGGATGCGCTTGATCTGAAAGAGATGGAGAAGCCTCCTGTGGAGAAGGAGAATGATGAGGAAGGCGACGAGGACGAAGAGGACGACGATGAGGATGAAGACGAGGATGAAGAAGGCGAAGGTGATGAGCAAACTAATGAAGAGGTTGGCGAGAGTAGTGATGCGGATATTACTAGCTCTCCAATGAAGGCAGTGCAGAAGCGCATGCGGTGTGTGTAGTTCGTTGCTATTGTCTTCTTATTGCACTAACTAGCGACGATAGATCTTCCCGGGCAAGGAGGAAGACAGTTCCTGCTTCTGGCGATGATGAGGATGAAATGGATGTGGAAGTCCCCATCCCTCAGGATGAAGAAATGGAAGGCATTGAAGGCGAAGAAGGCACTGAAGACGCCATTGTCGAGGAAGGATATGAAGGGGACGAAGGCTTCTACGAAGACGAAAACGGAAATGCAACACCAATGCTCAGCTATGCCGACGCCGGGATGATGCCAACACCTCTTCGTACACCAAAGACTCCGTGTAAATCCATGGTACCCACACGAACGCCACGCACTATCCCCAAATCCGCCTTCAAGTCCGCGAAGGAGGATAAGAAGAAAAAGAAGGCGAAGAAGCCGCGAAAGAGTCAGCTTGATATATCTGCGTTGACGGATGAGCAGGTTGCACTAGCCGCGCTGCAGAGCAGCCAGATATTGAATCTGAAACTGCGAAAGAAATATTATGCGGAGGCATTGAATTTTATCAGGCGGATTGAGGGTGCGATGGAGATTATTGGGCAATTGCTTGGATCGACGAATAAGGCGGAAGTCTTGGAGTCGATTGAGTTCTTCCGGGTTGCCCACGAATATCAATTCGTCGGAGCAGAGGTAAGCAAATTATGCATTTGTCATCCCTAGAGGCCCGCTGACGACTTCTTTCAAGGCTGGTATCAAGAAAATGGTGCACCTCATATGGTCAAAGGATAATAGTTCAACATCGGAAGACGGGAAAGAGCTCAAAGGTATACGGTCACGCCTCCTTGAATGCTATCGCAGCCTCTACTTTGATCCACTCCCGGACATGGAGCCGAAACAGCAAGTCAACAGGATTGCCAAGAACATGATTGAGTAAGTAGTACTATGATGATCTATTTGATTCCCTTACTCAAAAAATCCTGAAGGCTCACATACGACGCGACTCTAGCTGAGCTCACTTCTCTGGAGGAGATGATGAGGACGATGATGGACGATGATCAGATACACGGTGATGTCATCGCGAAGCTTTGGCAGGTGTATAGTAAGTGCCTCGACCGAGCATTTCAAGTTGCGTATACTAATTTGTATTCACAAGGCTCGGAGAAACAGCTTCCAAGGGAGCAGCGTAGAGGAGCAATCATTATCCTCGGCATGCTAGCTCTAGCTAGGAGGTCGGTTGTCACAGATCGAGCCGAGACACTCCTAAAGATCGGACTAGGCGTATTTGGAAGGGTTCGCAAGTTCCATTAGCATTAGAATATGCATTTCTTAAGCTGTATTAATATGCTTAATTTTCCCAGGTTGATTTGTTACTTGCTCGGTATACCTGCGTCGCGTTGCAGCGACTCAATGGAAGCGCCAAGAAGGTCAAAGGTAATCCCCTGTCCTCGGGTTCGTTAGAGACAGTGCACAGTATCTAACGTTCTGAAAAACAGGCTCGCTCTTAGACAAGACTCTTCGCCTAGAGATGGACAATCCTATATTCAAGAGGCTCCAAGAAGCCATTCTTCACCCATCACGGTCGAAAGAATGGTTCGGAATGGCGGAACAAGCTATCAACACTATTTATGGTCTCGGTGAACACCCGGATGTCATGTGTAATAACCTGATCAAGATTCTTGCACGTAGAGCATTTACGCCGCGGGATAGGAGTGAGCAAGTGGAGAAGCCAGTTGCGGAGGATGCCATGGATGAAGATCCGGTGCCGGAAGAAGGCAGTGTTCCACCTACGCCGAGGGCGCAATCGGCTCAGTCTTCGTCTGGTCCGACGGATAAGGGCGATGCATTTGAGCTCAGCCAGTTGTTGTTTGTTGTTGGGCATGTCGCTATCAAGCAGATCGTGTATCTGGAACTGGTCGAGCGAGAATGGAAGAGACAGAAGGATGAGAAAGAGAAAGGTGACCCACAAGCATTTCGAAATTTGACTTGCATTAACATTCTCTCCAACTTTTCCGCTAATAGCCGAGAAGGCAGCGGCTAGTGATAATCACCGCCACAGCAAGGATGGAGAAGAATTGGAACAGGTTGCAGGTAATGCTGAGGACGAAATCGGCGAACGCATTGCCGCAGTGCGCGAATCGGAGTTGCTCTATGGACCTGATTCTCTACTGGCCATGTTCGGTCCTATGATCGTCCATATTTGTGGAAGTCCACATAAGTACAAGGTAAGTGTTAAATTAGAATTCCTTTTATTGGAAGTACAATTTACCCATCCGGTTTAGAACAAGACCTTGCGAACAGCCGCGATCTTAGCATTCAGCAAGCTCCTCTGTGTCAGCTCCCAATACTGCGACCAGCACCATCGGCTCCTCTTCAAGATCCTGGAAACGTCAAAGGATCCCAACGTCCGAAGTAACGTTGTCATCGCGCTCGGCGACGTCGCGGTGTGCTTTAGCAATATCATCGACGAGAACAGCAACGAGCTGTACAAGGGCTTATCGGACCGCAACCTTGTTGTGAAGAAAAACACGCTCATGGTGCTGACGCATTTAATCTTGAATGGTATGATCAAGGTTAAGGGTCAGTTGGGAGAGATGGCAAAGTGTTTGGAGGATCCTGAGCAGAGAATTGCGGACTTGGCTAAGCTTTTCTTCACTGAGCTCTCGACCAAGGATAATGCGATCTATAATAACCTGCCAGATGGTATGTTTCCTCCTTGTACCGGGAATTGCGCGGTGTGCTGATGGTTCGTCGACATAATGTCTTTAGTTATCAGTCATTTGTCAGTCGGAGAACATGCCGTCGACGAAGAAGCGTTCCAGAGCACAATGAAGTATATCTTCACTTTTATCGAGAAGGCAAGTTTCCCTCCATATCATTCCTCTTACTGCAATGTATTAATTATTATTTTCCGCCTTATGGAATATAGGAAAAACAAGCTGAAAGCATTGTCGAGAAACTCTGCCAACGTTTCCGACTCTCGGAAGACCCACGTCAATGGCGAGACGTCGCGTTCTGCTTATCACTCCTTCCCTTCAAGTCAGAACGGTCGGTAAAGAAACTCATTGAGGGCCTGCCGTTTTATCAGGATAAGTTGCATGAGGAGACGGTGTTTGCGAGATTTAGCGAGATATTGGGGAAGGTGAGTCTTTGACTCCGAGTCTCGGAGGACGGGAGGACGGATGATTGACTTTGACGTCGTGTATTTTAGGCAAGATCAAACAAGTCTGCAAACAAACCTGACTCAGAGCTTAAAGAGTTCGAGGGTGTAAGTCGATCTCAATTCCAACTACGATGCAAGGAAATTATCGAGTTCATTCTTTATTCCCTTTAACCTCTATTAGATCCTTGAAGAACATAAACGACAAGGTGAAGAGGACCATGCACTTGAAAAACGTGCAGAGGGTAAGAAGGCTGCTGCGAAGAAGCGGGCCACTCGTAAAGGTACGTTCCTCCGACGTATCCCATTTACGCAGAGAATATGATGACTGATTTGTTTTATCTTTGTGTAGCAGGACGACGGAAGGCGAAAGATAGGGATGATGATTCTGATTAGAATAGATTTATTTTGCTTCCTGTAGCCTTTGTTATCCTGCCTTTCGGTTGATTGTATTGGATTCACTTTATGTACCACACTATGCTAATATGTAGCAATAGTAACGAAGTCGACTTTGCGATACGTTCCAAAATGGTTTTTCGAGTGCGAATCGTCTTGAGTGTATTGCTCCATGTGAGGTTCATGTTTGCCAGCTAAGTAGGAAAGGGTACAACGGGTAGACACTGTGTGTTGCGCAGGAGCGTATTAACACTATTGAAAGCTCATACACAAAGATTAAATCGGTAGCCTTTGGTAGGGAAGCAAGATGTAATTCGGCATTGCTCTCATCTAGATGCCAGTATATATACAATGCATGTGCTTGCCACTACCCTGTCATTTACGGCAATAACAACCTGATATGTATACATTGCACGCACACAATGCCACACAAATCACACGCAAATCATCAAGAATAGCCATATACCCTTGGGGCTGGTCAAGTGTTTCGAAGTGCGCGTGGATGAAGCAACCTAAATGGGCAGTGTGTGAGCAGTGAGTACCATTGCCATTGTGCGTTGTAGATTGATGCTGGACGATGTGGCGCCGCTTGAAGTCTGGGCGGCAGCGGTAGCGACGACTATGCCATGTTGGGGGAAGCACCCGAAGCGAGAGTGAGAGTGAGGTGTGGGCTTGAGTCATCAGTGAATGCTTGAACGTGAGTAGGAAAAGAGGGGAGGCAGAGGAGGGCTGAATAAGAGAAATTTCTTGGAGGACTTGAAATAAGCACCCGACGTGGAGCCGGACGCCCCGAATGTGAAACGTTTGCTGAGTAGTGGTTCGGTAAGTAGACCTGTATGTCGCTTGCGAGGTTGGGGTACCAATTTTGGTGCCGCGAGGGCGCTCGAAGTCCAGGGGAGAGAGAAGACAGAAGAACAGACCAGAATACATGGGCGGAAGTACAGTTGAAGCTGGCCAGATGATAATTATCACGGAAATTCCATCCAGTCGAAGTCGGACCGATTTGTGTATGGAATGTGTAAACTCCGTACTCACAGCAGAATCCAGTAACAGTACAATATTGCACAGTCTTATCCAACGAACGTACTGATAGGTTTACAGTTGTATTAGGACTCTAATACCATTCCATATAAACCACGACGGCTTGTCGGCACATTCTGGTCAGCACCGTGCATAATACAGTCGGGACCATCGGGGCATTTTAAATTTGAGGAAGGGATGAAGGGCAATAGCGAAAAGCCCTCCGCCAGATCCGAGGTGACCCGCTCTGCACCCCGCAGCATAACACGCCGTTCAAGCTAAACTCCTCGTCAAAGTCTAGCGCCGTGGATGGATGATATCACTGAAACACAGATGCCGGCCAATAGTTTGCTGCTGCGCCTGACGTTTGGCTCACCGCGGCCAACAAGCATGCAGACAATTTTGGGTGGTGGCAATAGAATCTTCGGACGTTCGGCACTAAACTCTATGAGATGAGTGATCAGTTCAGAATCAGGGCGGCACGAAAGCCGAATCAGGCTTCGTCTAATTTTAGATGAGCATTGGATCGCTGCTGGTTAGAAAATTTTGACTTTCCTATTTAGTCGTATCCGTGCGCTGAAATTCGTTTGTAGTGGGCTTTTGTGAGTTCGTCTTTCTTGCAGCTGCTGCATGAACGCTTATGAGCTGTATAATAAGCTATAAACCCTGCCATAACTTCATTTTCTTCACCTTTGCAAGTTCCGTTTGTGCTAAACGGTATGACGTCATTGTTTATCGCTCTCCTTCCCGAATCTTCCGTCGTCACCTTCATTTCTATACGCTGCCGTAAAGCACACGGCAGAATCGTGACTCCTCCTTCTAGTTCTTCCAACGGCAGACACAGGCCATGTCACAGAACACCAGAAGAATCGAGTCCGTGTACGGCCGTACATGACACACTGTGAAAGCCCAGACTAACTGTGCAATTTCTGTGGCTAAACTTTGAATGTGAAGAGCAAGGCAGTTGAATCGTCAATTTGTCCTGGGTTTCTCATACTTTCGACTGCAACTGTCAATAACCGCAAGTATCTCGGAAAGACTGCTTGGCTCCTCTTCCCCTATCCCTTTGGGAGAACATTTTGCTTTTCTTCGCGACCAGTGCTATTCAGCACGCAATAATTGTGCGCATCACACGTTGATGGTAAAGTTGAACATCTGACAAGATTTCTCCTGTGGACTGTAGAACGCATCACACGTTGTAGAGTCTACTCCACTGATGCATGTGTTTATCGCTTTCTTCTCGTTCTTGGACATCTCTTGTCGAGTCTTGTCCAAAGGTTCGTACTACTTCAAACCTGAGCAGCCTTACCTCGTGCATCAACGTTTCGTGATTCCCTCAAGGCGACCCTGTTTCTTTAGCTTTTGTGCTTGGATTGTTAATTACCTTTCCGGTATTTGAATTTAGTTATGATAGTTTCGCTTTATATCCATGAAAGGTCGTGATCTACATCATATAAAGTAACTTTTTTCGTTTCTCCGACTAGCACTTTTATGAGCAAATTTCGCATCCTGATTTTCCAAAAGTCTGTCGAGCACACGACCGAGACCATCAATAAGACGATTCCTGAACAAATATTCTCTTTTCTGCGCTGGGTTTCGTCGATATATGCACGCTGCTCACTCACGTGAATTCGAAGGCAGTTGTCAAGGACCTTCGCAAGACTTCACTACATCAATATTCGCATACTGTTTCTCTTGTGCTTTGTATTGTCGGCGGAAATTGTTCCATCATATTTATTCTTAATCAACCCCAAATCACAGTCAGGTAAATATAGTCCACCACGATCAAGTTATTCAATAACGATGAGATGAATGGAAGGTAAAATCTGGCAATAGATCACGCAGATGTATGTACACTTTACACAGCACTATTTCAAAACCATCGTACATTTCGGAGTCAGATTGGAACGCAGGGAGATAAGGAGTCAGCATCCTAGTATTAGGCTAAGCACGAGGATAATGATGAGCCTGGTACATGTTTATACACCGTATATGAAGGCGGCAAAAACGGGTAAATCCATTACCATGTCTGAGGCTAGCAGTTAATATTACATACATTGCATTAATATTAGTGCTGATATAACCAATGAAGTCAATCAGTATGGAAGCTGGTCGTAGACTAGGAGCCTAAGCCATGGGTTCTTTTTATGCCGGACGACAGCGTGCACGCCAAATCGAAGTAGTAATAGGAACTGCGGTATTAGTGCCTTTTTTCTATACTCATACCATCTCGTGGATGCCGAATTCAATTATAAGCCTGCTAAGGAGTCAACGTCTTGATAACGCATCGTGAACTTTCTCCGATGTTCGTCGAGGATTCGTTGATTGTACTATACGATAGGGCGTGTACGGTGTGTGTGGGTTTGTCTTTCTGCCCGTGATTCCGTCATGAATAATCAATTAGCCACCCCCGAGCAAGTACTACTGGTAAGCATGACGCTTATATGCACATTATCCCGACATAATCCGAAGTCGTGGTGTAGCTTTACGCAATTCTATTGCGATGTAGAGAAGCACTATAGCTCAGCAGTCCACGAGGTCGAGGTCGAGGCAGCCAAGACGGCACGCAGGGTTCAAAGATCCAAAAGGTTTACGATCGAACTTCACTGAGGCAAGATATGTATAGTTGCTCGAGCTGAAGTCGAGAGCATACTGCTTCTCTCGCTCGCTCTAACACCGCCATGAGCTGAGGAGGTTTGGGGTACGAATTCCTGAAATTTTGAATACTAGGGAGCGTTCTTCCCTTTCAAGCTGGGAAATTTCACAGAACCAGTTTGGGTAAAAGTAAGTACACCATTCAAAGAATGAAGGTATATTTTCCTGTAGAGTGGAGAGTATGTGTTAGACATATACCTCTTAATTAAGGTCTGCGTTATTCCTCATTGAAGATGTCCAATCTTGCCGATGCCTTAGAAGCGTTCCATGTCCTCCCACTAAATGGGTAGCTCCAAAACAATATTTTCAAAAGATATACTTACTGCGGTTGTTTTCCGTCGTTTTGTCCAGAGTGGTAGTCAGGTGCTTAAGAATTTACAAAAGCCGGTCCAGTCGGAAACCACTATATAATGCTATATGAGAGTAAATTTCAGCATGAGGACAGAGCATATAAATATTAGCATATGGCTCACCTGCTATAAATTCAAGCTATTGCACTTGCTGCCGGAAACAAACGGTGACCTAAGTCCAATGCCGGGAGAGTTACGGAAGTTCCGAGTTGCTCGCTATCATCGGCATCCCTCCTAACCATGCGGATCTGTCGTAGTTGTAAGCCCACAATAATTCGGGAAGAGGCAGGAACGAGGGAACATAGGGAACTTAGGGAACTTACGGAGCGTCAAACGAAAACTGGAACCACTGGCCATAAGTACGCACCCGGACACACCGGGCTCGTCGTTGCTCTTATTATAGGTGGGTGGGTGGAACAGTATGTTGTAGCATAGCAGCGGATCGTTGTCCCGCGTTCCGTCTCATGCGCGTCGTACGACCGAATTCATGTCGTGTGCAACCCATTTACGGAGCGCCACGCAGCCTCATTTTAGTGGTCGAAGCGGCGGATTTGACGGGTGGTTGACGGTTGCTGGGATACTTTACACGGTTGTCGTCATATTATCCAGGTTGGAATTTCCCATCGCTTTCTTTTGTTGTCGCGTGTTATGAACCGTGTCTTCTTTCCACATGAAATATACGATCCGAGACCGGAGTTGCTGTGCGTGGTGGTCGGGAAGCTTATCATTCGTGCTTCGCTTCGAGAAACGCCGGATCTCAAAGAAGAAATTAGGAAATGAGGTGGAAATGAGGCAGAAATTGTGGTCAGATTTGGAAGTTCAGGCGGGAAGCGATGCATGCTTGTATGAAATGAAGATGCGTTGCGTCTTCTCTAGCACTCATTTGGGAGCATGAAGGTCTGGAAGGAACAGTTCCTAGAGTCCAGAGCTATAGGCACTTCACCATAAGATAAGCAGAGCGAAATATGAAAATCATCCTATGACAGGGCCCATGCATACGGTACCGGAACAAAATGGATGAAGGGCGAGATACGGGGCGCCATCTCGTGATGGTCCGTACAGCTCGATGGTGATCGAGTTCGTGCCTCGATATACACAGAGTCGTCTAGAGTCTGGATGAAGAGGAAGTCGTTCATGGACAAATATGTCAACTTCCGAATGTCTTGGCTTCATGAAACATTCCCGCCTTCTGTAGTCGTCGCGTCCGTCGCGAACATTGTATTTGTAGACTTCCGAGTTGCTTCCAGATTTCGGTTCTTCCACCGCAACATCCATGAGTCTTCCAATTTGCAATTATTTTTTCCCTTATGCCAAGCCACCGAGTAGGTAGAAGCGGTGCGGCGGTCCATACTGATGCGACACAGTCAACGAGCGTTTCGCACACGATCGAAGAACACGCCAAGGCAAAGAGCACTGGACACAGAGTGCAGCAGAAGGACAGAGTCAGAGAAAAATAGACGACCAGTCCAACCAACCAACCAATCAAACCAATCGAACGGACAGCTCAAGTCGATGATCACGTCGATCGGCGCCTCCTCAGCTATGTTGATTGATACGGGGATACTGATGATGATGGTGGACGCTCATTGCTGGATATTTTGATGCTGGATACTTTTGATGGACGACGCCTTTTTATTACTGTAATAAAATAAATAATTTCACATAAAAAAGCGATTCACTCGAACGACTTCCCATTCCCATCCCATCACTGGATACTCAGTTTGATCCCGCCTTGTCTTCGCAATACGATCACTCCGTTGATCTCGAATGATGTGAATGATACACCAAATGCACGCGATTCGACAAGACGAGTGGTCGTGTGCGTGGCGTGTCGTAATTTTCAGTTTTCGTCTCTTGCGTCCAATCAAAATTGGTTGAAGAGGTTGAGAGGCCCGTAACCATGCCTACGACAAGTAAGTATCCGATACCAAGAGACCAAGATTGACGCGAGACAGCACGGGAAGAACGTATGGAAGATATCAAGTATGGAAATGTTCATGTCGCAGGCGGCCGACGTGTGTTACTGTGCTGTTAGACGACGCGGCGTGTCATTGGACTGGGAATGGAACGTACAGGACGTAAAAAAAGAATCCAAGCAAAAAGATAAGAAAAGTAAAGAAAATCAGAAATTTCAGGAAACGAGAGAAGGGTTAATGATTAAGTTCGGTGGGAATGATCCCGGCGTTTAGGGTGGTACAAAACGACAGGCAGGTGGAGAATGATCTATTTGTTGACCTGCAGGTATGTGCTAGGGCGAAGGAATTTGACAAGGTGGATCCGTGTTTGATGTTATTGACAATTCTACTTCTATCTCCTGACGAGTCCAGGCAAAATCGGATCCTCAAGGCGAAGGTAAAGACACCAGGCAAAGGCCTAGAGAACTAAGAAGTCTCGCAAGACGTCTATTTGATAATGATAATGATAATGAATATTATTAATTAGTATGTAAATGAAGTCGGGAGAACCATGTATGCATGCAAACAAGTGCGGTCCCGACTCCGGTATTATACAGGCAAACAACTTTACCGGTCGGTACGAAACAGAAAACGGTCACCCAAATTGTGGAGACTTTGCACAAGGAAAGTCAAAACTGATAGGAGATCTACGATTTTTCATACTTGGTGTGGCTGGGAGACAGGTGTCAACAACATGCAGACAGACGCTCAGACAGACTGATAAGCGGTCTTTCTAGTTTGTTTCCGGTTCTCCACACCCAAGAACGAGCACAGGACAAAGACAAAAGACGGAGCGTCCGCCGACACGCGATACTCCGCAGCAGATCTATTTGACAGTAATATTAATGTAATGTGGTTTCGAGGTGAAAGAAGCAACTGGAAGCGGCCTCCATCTGTCTTTCTTTCTTTACCTGAACGCCAAGAATGTCAAGAATAAGAAAAAAGACACTCATAGGAAACAATGAAGGAGCCACATGTAGAGAGAGCACTTTAGCGTATTGTACGCGGTGTGCCAAGAGGCGCAACGTTATCGACTGAGATGTGGGGTAAGGCAAGGGAAACAATAATTACAATACCCAACGCTGGTTGTAAGTCTTGGAATCCCAATCGTCTCCTTGTCCAAGGCCATAGAAGACCGGGATGCAGTTCATTTGAGCTGGACGCGTGGAGCTTCTAGCGCGCCCGCAGCAAGAATAACATCAATGCAGAACATCGGAAGGCTTGGAAGAGGCAATGTTTTGATGAAAACATGGACAAGACGCGCAACTATCGACAAGTAGCATAGCAGGTAACATAGCACAAGGGATTGATAGAAGTCTCATGTAACCCTCTAGGCTAGTGATACTGATAGGAATGACGACGACGACATGTCCACTTTTCGCTTCTCGTCGACGTGCCAAGAGTATAAAGTGAGATGGACAAGGCGTTCTTGGTCTTGGGTTGTGGAGGCTATGTCGACCGTTTTCCTTACTTCCTTACCGCGGAGTGTACGTACCACGAGTTTCTGTTTCTTGTTGCGGTGACGACGCTAGACTAAGAAAGTTAAGCGGCGCGGGGGGTCTTGCTGGCTCGTGGAGTCGTGTTTGTTTTGATGTTTTGATGTTTGTTTGTGGCCAAGCAGCCAAGCATTGTCAAGCCAGGGTTCGGAATGTCAGAAAATCCCCAGAACAGAACATGTAACAAGCGAGTGGTTTTTTGGAAATGGAATTGGGTGGTTGTGTAAAATGTGTAAATTGTTTTATCCTGCCAGCGGGGTGAGGGGGTGAGGGTTCAGAGGTTCAAAGTGCAGTCAGTGGCTTCTATTAGACGCAGAACGGAAAAATCGGACGGTAAATCATATTAATTGGCGCAGCGTCATGATTGGTCCAACACTTCAAATATTCAAACGCCCATAATAAATTTTGAAATTATTTGTTGATATTGATGAACAGAGGGTTAAAAATAACATATAGGATGGCAGGAAAGGGAATAGAACGTAAAGAAGTTACGAGAAGGTGAAACGCCCAGAGATATCCAAAGGCAAAAGTGACGCGGAGGGATGGAAGATGGTAAGATGGGGACGCGCACGATTGGCTCGGTGGAGACCAAGGCTGAGAGAGCGGAACAGCAAGGGAATGAATAAGTTCTCAAAAACAACGGATCCCCCGAACTACAGTAACACACAAGAAACATCTCCTCGGGCAGAGGTGAGGAGATCAGGATTTGAAACTGATGATCACCGCGCATCGGGTGTGGGGAGGAATGGGATGAGCACGATACGCTTAGCTTAGGTTAGAAGTCAGGCTCAGCGCTGTCCCACTCGGGGATGGGAGTATGGGATGTGCGCGCCTGTCGGAATACCGCGGGTTGTGCATCACGTACGACTCCACAGGCTATTCGCCCAGATTGCCCTAGGCGTGTCAGGTGCGGCCGACATTGGCGTCGGCGTTGACAGCGTGGTGATTTGGCAGCAGGGCGAGACGGAGGGCCGGCATATGTGTAATGATATGCGTTGAGCTGAGTTGAACATGAGGACATCTAGCCCTCGCCTTCGCCCCATCCATCCGTCTAACATCGGCTCATCGGGAACAAGGCGTTGCCGCCGCCGAGCTCATGCCACGCCCGCCGAGAATACTGATAACAAATATCCCTCATTCTATTTTTCTCTCATTCTAGTTTTTTGCTTTTTCGCTTTTTCGTTTACCTGAGAATTTTTTCTTTTGTGGGCTTTCCATTGTCTGGCGTAGACTTGGCTTGTCTGGGCATCCGGCCTTACAAAAAGTAGTGGGCGCGTGGCGGGGGCATTTGTGCGTGGATGAGTACTCGGCGATAGAGGGTCATAAGTCATAGCGGGCGAATAAACGGAGCGTGGACGGGAGTGACGCGGGGTGCGTTATCTAAGGGTGGTGAGCAGAAATTGGGAAACGGAAAGAACGGAAAATTTCTGTTCGACGGAAAAGGGATGTGGGAGGGATGGAAATGATTACGTGATGATGGGAGCGTTCGGGGCTGGATGGATGGGGCTTTATATACCGGACTCGTCCCACCGCTGGTTCGGTTCACCACTCCCCGTCATCCCTCTCAGAGCACCCACTGCCAGTGTCCGCTCTTCCTCTCCTCGAGCCAAAAGCTCAGCCTCTGCACCCTCAAAGGGCCAACACCCCGCTCTCGCATCCTCTTCGCTTCACCTCACTCCAGCGCTAGTCGCGGTTCTCTTTCTCTTCTCCCGCATTCAACCACAACCATGTCTGATCACGCCGAAAAAGAGGCGGGTCCGCCCGCTGCAAACCAGGCGCCGTCCCAGACGCCCTCTCAGACACCCTCCAACACCGACGCACCCCCAGAGAAGCGCAAACGCGAGTATAAGGACTTTGGCCATGACGAGGAGAAGGCAACACGTGAGTAGTTGGAAATTTTCAACATTCCTGTTCAATTGGGCGGCGTATGTGGCAATCAGTGTTCTGACGCGTATTCCCTCACTGTACAGACGCGAAGGTCGATATGTCCCAGATCGAGCTTCGTGCAGAGGATCTCTACGACAAGGAAAAGGTCGACCTTGAGACGATCGTCATCGACGACGTCTTCAAACTCCTCCAGTGCGATGACCAAGGTCTGAGCTCTGAGGAGTCCAAGCGCCGTTTCGAGATTTTCGGGCCGAACAAGCTTGAGCAGGAGGAGCAAAATGCTCTGCTTCAGGTTTGTGGAGATATTTTCTGTTCACTTTATCTCGGTCCGGCTCATGATCTCCTTGTTCTGGTCCCGTTTCAATTCAGTTCCTAAGCTTTATGTGGAACCCTCTCTCCTGGGTCATGGAGGGTGCTGCTCTTGTCGCTATTGCTTTGTCGAATGGTGGAGGTATGCCGCCCGATTGGCAGGACTTCGTCGGTATCATTTTACTTTTGTTCATCAACTCGGCCATTGGTTTCTACGAGGAGCGTAATGCCGGAAATGCAGTCAAGGCGCTCATGGACTCTCTTGCGCCAAAGGCTAAAGTTCGCCGAGACGGCAAGTGGCAAGAGATTGAGTCCGCTGACCTCGTGCCCGGTGATATGGTCGCTTTTAAGATTGGTGACGTCGTTCCCGCGGATTGCCGTCTGACGGAAGCCATCAACGTATCGATTGACCAAGCTGCTCTTACTGGTGAATCGCTCCCTCAGAGCAAGAAGCTCGGTGACCAGTGCTTCTCGTGAGTAATTCTCCAGCCTGGTAACGTGCTCGCGAGTTGCTGACTATGTGCGTTCAGAGGTTCCACTTGCAAGCAGGGTGAAGCTGAAGGTGTCGTCATCTCTACTGGTGCCAACACGTTCTTCGGTCGTGCCGCGTCGCTCGTCGGTCAGGATGACGACACAACCGGCCACTTGCAAAAGATTCTTGCACAGATCGGTTCCTTCTGTCTTGTTTCGATCGGTATTTTCGTCATTCTTGAGATCGTCGTTCTTTATCCGGCATTCCACTACACCTACCGTCGTGGTCTCAACAACATCCTTGTGCTTTTGATCGGTGGTATTCCGATTGCCATGCCTACTGTCTTGTCTGTTACACTCGCTGTCGGTGCCCAGCAGCTTGCAAAGCACAAAGCTATTGTCACTCGTATTACGGCTATTGAAGAGCTTGCAGGTGTCACTATCCTGTGCTCTGACAAGACCGGTACCCTTACGACAAACAAGCTGACGATCGACAAGAACCTTGTCAAGTGCTATGGCCCATTCTCGCCGGATGATGTCGTCCTTCTTTCTGCATACGCTTCCCGTACGGAAAACCAGGATGCCATCGACCAGTGTGTTGTTGGCTCTCTTGCTGACCCGTCACGTGCACGCGCGGGCATTCAGTTGCTCGACTTCAAACCCTTCAACCCTGTTGACAAGCGCACGGAGATTACTTACCGCGAAGAGTCGACCGGCAAACTCAAGCGTGTTACGAAGGGTATGACTGGTATCATTATTGAACTTTGTACGCGCAACAAGACGGACGAGATGGAGAACCGACTTGAGGCTGATGTTGAGGAATTCGCGACCCGTGGTCTTCGTGCACTCGCTGTTGCATACGAAGAATTGGATCACGAGGACCATGAAGGCGAGGGTAATGGCTTCGAACTCATTGGTCTTCTTGCGATTTTCGACCCGCCACGTGAAGATACCAAGCAGACCATCGACGACGCGTTGGCGCTTGGTGTTAAAGTTAAGATGGTAACTGGTGATCAGCTTGCAATTGCAAAGGAAACTGGTCGTCGTCTTGGTCTCGGTGACCACATGTACCCGGCCAAAGTGCTCAAGGAGGGCCCGCAGCCTGGTAGCAAGTACCAGAACCTCGATGAGATCATCCTTGACGCTGACGGTTTTGCTGGTGTGTTCCCTGAGCACAAGTACGAGATTGTCAAGCGTTTACAGGGTCTTGGTCACTTGTGCGCGATGACTGGTGACGGTGCTAACGATGCTCCTGCTCTCTCCCGTGCGAATGTCGGTATTGCCGTCGAAGGTGCCACCGATGCTGCTCGCGGTGCTGCTGATATCGTACTGACTGAACCCGGTTTGTCAACGATTGTCCATGCTATTCGCGGTTCGCGTCAGATCTTCCAGCGTATGCGGAACTATGCCATTTACGCTTGCGCTGTAACGATCCGTATCGTTGTATGCTTTGCCATTCTTGCATTCGCGTACAACTTCGACTTCCCGCCGTTCATGGTTCTTATCATCGCGCTGCTCAACGATGGAACGATCATGACGCTCTCCGTTGACCGTGTCTTGCCATCGAATACACCTGATAGTTGGGATCTTGCTGAGATTTTCAGTTACGCTGTTGCATACGGCCTCTACCTCACGCTGTCTACGTATGTTTTCTCTGTACAGTGTTATGACGTATGCGTTGCTGACCAACTATTTCGCACAGTATTGCCCTTGTTATAATTATTATAGAGACGACATTCTTCCAAGATAAATTCGGTGTTTCACTCGAGGATACTTCTCCAGCTGGCGCTGTCGACCACAACGATGACCAGTTGCACACGATCGTGTACCTCCAGGTTGCCATCATCTCGCAGGCGCTCATCTTCGTCACGCGTTCACACGGTTTCTTTTTCATGGAGCGTCCATCTGTCGCTTTGATGCTCGCGTTCGTCATCGCACAGGTTGTCTCGTCTATCATTGCTGCGTACGCCGACTGGGGCTTCACCGACATCCACAGTATTTCCGGTGGTTGGATCGGTATCGTCTGGGTCTGGAACATTATCTGGTTCATTCCGCTCGATTGGATCAAGTTTGCGATGAAGGCTACTGTGATTAGGTATCTCCGCGAACGTCACGAAGCTGCTGCTCGTAAGGAGGCTAGGGAAACGAGCGAGGCCGGAGGTGTTCCGCTTACACGCACGCAATCCCGTGCTGCTTCGATCCACGAGAGTCTATACTCGAACCGTGTTGGTTTCATTCGCCGTGCTGCGCGCCGTGTTGGCTTGGGCGGCAGAATTCACGTCAAGCCAGACGAACTCCGTCGCTTCAGTTCCATCCAGGCCGCACAGACTGGTCAGACCCTTGCGCGCCATCCTTCACGTCAGGCCGGTGTATAGGCTTCCGTTAATGGACATGGCGGGCGTAGATAGATTGGCCGTTCTTGCCTGCCGCGGCCCGAGAGAGATGATGACAAACCAAATAAAAGTCTGTTTCGCGAAATATGTTTCTAGACTTCGGCGACGACCTCCCTGCACACCATCAAACTTTTTCCCCTTCTCTTCTCCTACCTTGCATCTCTATCCTCCGTGTTCTCCTGTGTCCCTCCCTGATCTTCCTCTTTACCTCTATTCCCTGTTATTCTCCTACAACTCTGCCGCTCCCCAGCGGACCAGGTCAGACCACCCTCTCCTTTTTACCACCCACCCTTCATCATACCATGTTTTCTCCCTTTTTGTCGTCCTTTACCTCAACTTCTTTTCTGCTCTCTCACCTGACCTCTGTTGCGTCGCTGTCTACTGTTTCGTGTTTCGCTGTAATGATGCCTCCTGTGTGAATGCAATTAATCACTTTTTTTTTGTCTCTTAAGAGCTTGTTTTTGGCTTGCTTGTGCTTGTGCTTCACACTGACGACGTGCTATTGTGCAATGTGTTATATTCTTCGTTATTATGAACGTACATGATTAGCTTGGCTTGACTTGCATTGTGGTGATGTTCCAGAGAGATTACAATACATTGAGTGAGTGTGAGCATAAACAGGGTTACAAAATATCACTATAAACGGAGGAGTATGTATCTCCGCTTTTAACACTGCCGTAAAATAGCATTAATGTGAATAGCTCTCTGCCTTTTTCGAGGCTCCTTGAGACGATGCACCAGGGCCAAACTGTTTCCCCAATCTAACATTGTAACGAGTCGCCACCGCTAAACAACGATTTCCGTCTCGGATCTAATAGGCCTGGCAATGATCCTCGTCCCTTGTTGTCTATCCCTCGACGCATTCTTTTATATCTACCTCCGAGCAATCTATTTATCTTATTTCTTAATATAGGGATGGAGAGTGTCCTTCCACAGCTTAGTGGCGTAGAGCCATATAGACAGCTATATGCATTTGGAGAAGTTTCCGTACGCTTTCTGGTGCGGATTTGCGTACTCTGTGTAGTTAGTGGAAATGTCTATTGGGTTGTAGACGGGATTTTGGTCGTGATGTTGGAGGTTTAAGTGGTCTAAGTGCTTGTGTTCAAACATTGATGTCGGTAGACGCACGATCCATGCTAAACAGCAGATTAAGAAATAACATTTAAAAACTAGACAGGAGATACATATATCTCTATAACTCATCCTTTGTATGAGCGCCCTCATCTACCTTACTACCGTCTCCCTCTCCCACTCCGTCGCCTTCCCTATCTTCACCCCCGTTATCATCCGAGTTAGCATTAGCGTTCGTCGTCCCACCATTCGCACCAATGGAAGAAGCCAGTACATTCGAGTCTGCCGCAGCGATATGACTCCGAATTTTCCCCGCATCCGCCAGTGACCGTGCAAAACGTGCGATCTCCGCGTCATATTCTTCCCATTCTGGGATCTGGCGGGCGCGAGAGAGCTTGGGCTCTTTCTACATTAAGAAAACGAAGAAGGAGTGTTTCAAAAGTTAGAAGAGACCTCGAGCTGTTTTTTTGAAGACGTGAAACTAACTGTGAGTGGATTTTGACACAGATCGATGGTCTTTGCGCGATGTAAGCGATCTTTGCTGCCTGTATTAATGCATCAGCCAAATTCGGTAGTACGGATTACTGTGCGGCACGTACACCAGGTTTCGCACTATGAATATGAGTAAAGCATAATGAGAACATTAAATGATTCATTCAAACAGTCGTTTGCGTACCCAAAGCCAATCTTCATGCAAAGAGAACTGGACACGTTATCAGTACTTCTCAGAATCTGCTGGAAACGTTTCTGTGCTTACTATCGGCACTTCACGCTGTAAGTTGTTCGGAAGGTCTGAAAAATAAAGTTGAGTTCATCCACCTGATGTGGTATCTGTTTAGGTGACAAACCTTGATCCAGATTCGCCAAAGAATTCGGATCTTGTGAGAGCTGCTGGTATTGGCCTCGAAGAATATCCTATTGTTACATTGAGCTACAAATTCCTTTGCGCTGGACAATCCGACTTACCCCTGCAGCGATCTGTACAGATACAATACTTCAGAAGTGTGTCTGAGTTAACTAAAATAGTGTGCTCACCTGGCGGAATCGGGCCAAGTCCACAACATACAAAGCACTGTACCAATTCAATCAATGCCAAAGAAATAACATTTGTATAAGCTCCTACCTGATATGATACGGTCTCCCCTGCAGGAAATCCTTCCAATACCCAGTCTTCCAGAACCGGAATCCCTCCATCTCGACATTATCATCTCCCATCGGTGTATACCCATACGGCGCACCATGCAAATCCAAATCAACGAGTTCCTTCAAGTCCGCACGCACAATTTGGTCGGCATCGACGAAGATGACTTTCTTGAGGTCCATCGGGAAGAGCACGTCGAGGAAGAGAATCTTGTAAGCCCAGATGATCCGTTGTTTCTCCTTTTGCTGCCGCAGCCAGGATGGCCATTTGTATGTGACTAGCTCGTATTGGAAGTTATAGGCTTCTGCGAAGTGTGGCAGGAATTCCTGGATTAGGTAAGCACGAATCCTCAGTTACGGCAACAGCAGATTTATTGGAGTAAACTACTTACGAGGAAAGATGGCGATAAGAAATTCTCAATAAACCAGAACTTGACGGTGCTTTGAGTGTTCCTCAAGACGCTCAGGATCATGATAGATGCAAAACGCTAAGCAATATCTGATGAGCCGAAAAAATATAGTCAATGGTCCAAGCACTGCATACCTCGTACAAAAGTCCGGACGCAACAGTAAATATGTTGATGTCTGCCTGAGTAGGTGCGATAGTCTCAACAATTGGACCCTTCGGACGGAAGAAAGACACAACGCTACGCCAAACTCGATATTAGGTATGTTTTTCATTTCGCGACAGCTGTCCGTACGTACCGTGACGCGATATCAGAAAACAGTCCCTTGCCACCCTCCTCACCCATGACGAACTCATCGAGAACATCAGCGTTCTCCATACCGGGCCGTCTCCTCACCCGAGGATACAAAGTCAATCCCTCAAAGCTCGTAAGAGTGATCTCGTTCCCAGCGACAGAAACATTCGGACTATTCCAGCCTTCATTTCCAGCACTCTCCAACTCGTACACATCACGTCCGCGTCCCTCCCGAATATCCAGCTGGAAAACACCAGGCTTCGCCTTAAACTGGAGGTATCCCATGTTCAGCACCACTTGCGTATCAGCTACAGGCGATCCATCCAAAGAAGTTAACTGCATTTGCAGACCACGCGGTGGCATAACCGTGAGTCCTTCGCGCGCATGGCCTTCGATGACGATGTAATCGAGTTCGAAGATCGCTGAGAGGCCGTGCTCGCGGTCTTCAGGTGAAAGAGTAGATAATTGGATGTTGTCAAGGTCGTAGAATGCCTCTCGGGGTCGGACTAGCCATGCCGGTGGTACGTCCATAGCTAGGGTATAGAGGGGTTCAATTGGTAGATTGTCCATCACTGTCTCTGCTTCGACTTCAGCACTGTCGAATGCGCTAAGGGTAAGCATGGGCAGACGGTGACATTAATGACCTACCCGTTTTCATCGAAAGAAAGCCGTGAAGGGAGATTGAAGCGATAGAAACGTTTGAGAGGAACCTAACTATGCTTTAGTACGCTATCATAACACCAAGGATATGAGCATACCTCATTGTAAACACCCGGATTTAAGTATACCTGAATATATACGGAGGGAATAGCAGAAAGCCACTGGGTCAAATTTACACATCAGCTTCATCATAATCATCACCGTAGTCGCCGTGTACGAACCTCAAGGAAGACAGACCACTTCTGCGCGGCTTCACTCAGTGGATCCACCAGGACACCGAATTGATATGCAGCGGTCTCAGGGTCACCAAAGGAGAACGAACTATCGTACTGGGAGTCAGCTTTGTGAGAGCGGGTAAATAGCGAATAACATACGTGTAATTGCCCGCCAAGTGTCGATAATTTCGCTGTCTCGGACGTAAGTTACCATTGAACAAGCCTTGCTCGCTTGGATCAGATAGCTGAACGGCAGAAATGACCGACGATGCCATCGAGACCAAATGTCCATACTCAATCCTATGTAACACTCAGGATGGAAATAGGTGCTAGGAAGTGGAACGACCAACCTATTACGACCTTCTGATGTTATCGTAAGATTGGTCAACGCTTCGATGACAGGCTTGGTCCGTTTGCGTAGCTCATAATTTTCGAGTGTCGTGAAATCTGCTGCGGTAAAGTCGAATGGCTCAACAGGCCCAATGATCTAAAAACAGAAGGAGGTCGTTAATGCAAAACAATCCATCCGCGCGAGATACCAAAGCGTACTCTTCCATTAACCACAATACTCAACTCTCCAAGCCCAATTCCCAACTCCCTTACAAGCAGCCCGCTAGCCACAGTATATCGTTCGTGCGCTTCAGCGTCGCTCAACCCGTCCATCGAAACACCAACATCACGAAGTAACTGATAGACTACAGAGTTTTCAGATAACACGAGCTGGTCAGTTGACGATCCCGAATTGCCAGAGCTGAAACTGGATGTTTCGGGGCTTAAGAGCACGTCAAATTCTTTCAGCGAGATCTTCGAAAGGAGGTCGTGTGCGATTAGATGGGAGATAATAGGCGAGATATGGCGTTGAGGATTATGTGTGGTCGTGGTGTCGAGACTAGGGTTATGAACAAATGACAACCGAGTGACTGTGCCGGAGGACTCCTAAAAACAAAGTAAGGTGTAAACACAACTCGTTTACACAGTTGGTTCAGCACCGACTTACCAAAGAACGTAAAGCTTCTCGCATCAGCGCTATGCCACCCTCACTATCCAAGTCAGCAACAATAAACGTAGTCTCAAGGACCTCCTCGGATTCTTCATAACGTCCAGCCCTCAGTCAGTCGTTATCACCACTTATAAACCTTGCAAGTTGTACGTACCCGGATACAAATACGCCCCAGATCCCGGAGCAAACCCACTCTTCTCGAACATCTCAGGAACGTTCACAATTCGCAGGCCACTAACAGATCCTAGAGGTCCCGGTTTCGAAGATGTAGAAGGGAATATATAGCGGTTCCGTCGAAGATCCGTACTAGGAAGGTCATAGAAGTATGTATCGATAGTATCTGCGTTCTCATCGCTGATTTCCGCCATGTAGACCTAGCAGTAAATGTTGTCAAATGTGCTGTCTAATACATAGACCGTTTGTAAACTGCATCTTCTCACCTTTTCCTGCAAGAACTGTATCTGCATAGACATTTCGTTTTGCAGTTGCTTTAGGAACGTCTATCATAATTCACATTAAGCATGGCAATTACTCCGCGGACGAGGAAGGTAAGATATGTACTGACATCATCAAGGTCGAAATGCTTCCCGTTCACAAAAGCATGACCACTCGGACAAGACGCAGGGGTTGCGTCCAACCGTTGAGCATACAGATGAGCTCTCTCAATCTGTTCGCCTATCGTCGGTTTGGTGATTTCAATTTGAGCCTCGGTCTCGGCTTCGGCTCTGCTTTCGCTTTCACTTTCATCCTCGGACTTGGGTTCTTCGTACGATCCATCGAGAATAGAATCAAAATCCACCACAGGCACACGTTTCTCCTCGTCCTCGAGTAGAGCATTTTCACGCTGTAGCTCCGCGAACTCGCGCCTCACGAGATCCCAGTCTACTTCGGGGTTGAGGAATTGAGGAGGCACGTTGATTTGTCCTACCTATAACGATATCAGGATTAGTGAAAATAATCCTCTATGATGTGGCATAGAGACATACGCGAGACAAGAAACCCATAGTCTTCGCTCGGCCGAACGAGTTTATCAAGTAATAAAACAGTCTAGCCATTTTCTTCCCCTCCTCAGTCTCCGCACTAGGGACAACACCAAATCGAATAGGGAAGTTTCTACTGATGATATTGCTCACTGGGCCAGCGATGAAGTTCAAACTACTCATTTGCGAGAGGTCGGCTACGAGGACGACGTTTATTAGGTTTTGCCTGACGTTGTGGAATTGACCCGGGTACAGTTGGCGAAGAAGCTATTCGTAAGCAGTTAGTCGAAATTATGTTATTAAGATGTACAAGTAAAGAGCGGATTCACTCACTCCTGTAAGAGACGGATTCCACTTCGCGTATCTCGAATCCTTCGTCAAATCATTCCACCAGACAATCGCATCTCCACCCTCAGGTCTATCACTCGCATCGAACAACGCATCGAGCACTTCCGCGCTCTCACTTTGAGCGAGTCCGATAGCTTTATGTGTCAAGAGATCTACAGCTTGACCCGAAGATAGGCCTAACGACGTTAACGATTGTACAACCCCGCGTTCCTTTCGTAAAATCCTGAGCAGTCCGAGCGGAGTCAAGTCTGTTTCTTGTACTGTAATCCCGTTTAACCACATCATGTTCACACCTCCTGCAGCTTTCATCCGGTTATCCAGTACTTCGGCGACTAGACTGTTGTTGAGGATGATGCGTTGTGAGAGCCCCGACGCATATTTTGGGAAGTTTTGAGATAGATGTTTGAGTGTTGTTAGTGGGTCCGACGAGTTGGCAACGAGCTGAGTGGCCTTGATGGAAATAACTGTGTGGCATGTCAGTAGGAAACCATAAACATTGCACCAATTAGGTACTGACTTCGCAGCTCCTCTTCTGACAAAGAACTCGATGCGTCGGTAACGCTACTCTCGGGGTATTGATCCAATAGAGTCTTTATTAAATCGATTTCTTCGTCTTGAACCTCGGTGGAAGCATCTCCATCCAAGGGATCTATCGCCAGACTCTTCAGTACAATTCCTAAACCAAAGATCCAATTCACACCGACCTCTAGACGCGGACCGTCTATCATCCACAGCCAAATAATCCGTCTTCTTCAAATCCAGCGCAACTCCGTACCCAGAGAGGTAGCTCTTCCCGATAGATTCATCTCCATCTGGTAACGTAGGTATATGCCGGAAAACATACTCCACTCTCGGTTTCGGCGTACTAGCGAGTTTATACAAATACGAATGCAATTCCCGGAAATTCCGAGAAGTCGGGGAAGCGTAGAAGATCGCTGTCCGAGGTGGAGGCTCGAGTGAGCGAGATGGGTCGGGGAGGATGTGGTCGAAGGGGAGGAGTTTTGGTCGGATATAAGTCCTTTTCAAATTTTATAGGATCAGAAAATACTTGGACACAGGGGAACAGTATAAGAAATATGATTTGAAACGTACGTATTCGTAATCTGCTCATCCGCATCAATCATCTCATGTCCCGCAAACCGTACAAGCGTATCTAAATCGCACACTCGTTCTCCATACCATTCAACCCACGAGCCACACTCTTCACCCAATGTCGGGTACTTTTGGTCAACGTAGAACTGGTAAAATGCCTGCACCTTCGGCGCAGCAGCATGCAATGCAATCTGCAGCTCAACGCTCGCATACGACTCCGGATCCTGTAAATAACCCAGCAAAGTAGCAGTTTTCAAGGTCGCTTGATGTATAGCTTCCGGAGATAAAGTGTCTAATGATGGCAGGGAATCCGAATTCACGAGTGCATCTAGTAAGGGGAAGAAAGCTCCTGGTTCTTCTGTTGACACTGACTCTCTAGGAAAAATATCCAGTTTTAATCAGCCTGTATTACTTATATTTTAACGAAGAAGTATGTACATACATTGCTTCAAGCAACAACGGTACCGCCGGCCAAGAGGTATGTAAACTAACGCGTACTGGAGGTGACGCGCCAGCAGCAATACTGGCAACACAACTACTGGCAAGGCCAAGACAAGCGCATCTGGCCCACGCCTTGCCTCTACTTTTGAGAGACCTCATGATTGCGAGGAAAACAAGACACAAGACGCTCTAAGACAGTGTTAAATCAAAGCATAAGTGCTAAGTAGGAGCGGAGAAAGAGAGTTGACGTGTCCGAGACGTGGCAACGCTGATACAGTCAGCGCGACCGCGTTTTTTGATTCAACACGCTTGATCGACGTGTGCCTGAGTGCATTTATTCAGATTTCGGGTTGGGTAGGAGTAGACTAATATTTACAGAAGCACGTATCTTTTCTTGACCACCTCTCAATTCCTTAGGACAAGTATATTGATATTATCATCATGGATTGCAAGGAGGCCTTCACCAAGATAAGTCATGTAGTAATCTAGATACCTCATTAAATTTTGTCGTCAAGTGCAAAGGTGAATCAATAGGTGTGGTCAAACCTTGCGATTCTCTGTGCGATTCACCTTGCGATTCTAGAGGGTGAATCGCAAGGTGAATCGCGTGTGCAGGTTTGACCAGCACACTTGTACATATGTGATTCACCTCAATATACCGACCCTTGATCTTAAAATTACATAATATAAAATTAAAGAAATAGTTTTTTTTGTGCATATACATTTGGCCATGTCAAGAAGGACTTGATATGTGTGCAGTAATGTGTAAGAAGACGACAGAGCTTGGTAGCAGAGAACACAAGGATTTTTTGCAGAACAGAGGACAGTATGTATGCTGTAGTGCTCACAAGGAAGAGGCAAATCATCTTATTGTTTTTGGATTTTAGAGGTGAAAAGAAGCTTAGTTTTATTTTTGTAATACATGTACATATTTGGAAATAGATATGAGTAGAGGTGAATCGCGGGGGTGAATCGCAAGGCGAATCGCGTCAAAGTGCGATTCACCTTTCAGCGCGATTCACCCCGAATCGCTGGGGTTCCGGGGTCCGCGATTCACTTTGCATGAAAGTGAATCGCGCAGGTGAATCGCGCACTGAATCGCGAGGTTTGACCACGCCTAATGTTACAGATGCAGGTTATGGTTCGCTGTTCTTTAAGAAATTATGTAAGCTGGTTTCATGTACAGAGAATCCTCTACTTGATCATTCTCTGGTCAGTTTTCTCATTGGAAAGGATTTTGTGTAGGGTACGGCCATATCTGTCCCATTCCCAAATGCTACCAGGCTTAAGCAAAAACCATCTCCGTCCGTAGCAATTATCGACAATGGCACAATACTGGATGGGCAACCGTAATAACAACCTCGCATTTCGGAATCCAGTATGTTAATTACACTGCCCTCGAGAGAGGTACTTCAAACGCTCTGTACTTGCTTTAAGTGAATCCGCACGCAACAGCTTCGTTAATCAGGTCACTTACCTCTCAATCATTTCTTTCTTAAAAGCGGAGTTCTATATATCACATGAAAGGTAAGGTTGAGGATTCCGACTGACAAATAAGCGACTGCATTTAGGACGCAATGACTATGTAGTGTCTTGTTGATAGAAAAGTTGTAGTGAGTACTGAGCCTGAGAACAGCTCGTCTCTCCTTTTCTCTACAACTGTGCTACATATATCATTCTTATTTTATTTTATTTTAAAATTCATATTCCTTCATACCGACAAAAGATCCATCTACGCGTCTCTTTTTGTTATTCTCTTAATATAGCGCATGCTCATCACTAAAGCTTGGACGTTCTCGATCGGAGTTTATTTGTGCAACTGCAGCAATTCCGCATTGAACACAATACAGCTTTATATAAAAGATTCTAGCAGATACATGTGGAGCGTACTATAACATTACTCAAGCACCTATATGCACAAAGTTAACCCATCGCTCAGTCGGAATCTCCTCCTTCATCCTTAACTCCAACGCCGCTATCCTAAGTCCTGCAGCCGCCCTTTTATATCTCATTTTACCATCCTCACATTCGTTCATGTGTTCATACACTGCCTTTGCAACGCAAGGCCCATCGTCATCGTATAACTCCCACATCGTCCCGATCACACTTCGGAACCCACTGAACTGCATAGCTGCTGAGAGGTGCAGTGCCTCGTCATGTGCACCAGAATGGGACAGCTCGGCAGTATGGCAGGCAGATAGGAATGCAAACTCAGCATTTGGGACGTTGGCCTGGATGATGTCGAGCAACATCAATCCGCGATCGGTAAGCTTGAACGATGAGTCAAAAGGCTGCGAGCCCAAGTGGCCGTGGCAGGCGAAATGAATCCACGTCGCTTTCTGGAGACTTTCCATCACTGTGCGTCGAGATGCCCCGCGGTTGAGGAGTATCGTGCGCTCAGATATGCTTTCACAAGTACTGTCCCGGATATTCTGAATTTCCTTTCGAGTTGATTTTAGGGTCTTGGTATCTCCGATAATGAGTAATTTCGGTTCACCCGCGTTGCCATTAGATCGGGCACTAATCAACGCGCCGAGCGTGGGAGTATACGACGAGATATAATCGTCCAATAAGTATTTTGTAGTACCATCCGTGTCACTGAATGGACCTACTGCATGGAACGGAAGTGCAGATAATATCGATGTAGGACACCACCAGATACGAGAGTCTTTTGCGACACCAACTTCTGTAAGCTTATTAATGACCTTACAAACGACTCTATGCCATAACATTTTTATCGATCGGCGAAGTTTCTCGTCATAACGAGGTGAAGCAGCTCCACGACGTTGACGAGATTTCAAAAGCCTTTTGCAGAGCCTCTTACTATCCCCATAGAACGCACTGTCTAGCGGAACACATACAACTGGTAAGTCATTCCGAGCGAGGATAATGAGCGCGTCGGATCGATATTCGGAATGGTTGACCATAATGACTGGGCCCTCTGAGGCTGCCTGTTGAAGTACCTCAAATGGTGTGGCATCAAGGAAATTTTCGAACCCAGGAACTCGTCGAATCTCGTCAATAATCCCCTCTTGCTCATTCGAAAATTGCTTCTTCAATTTCAAATGCTCGTCAAATGATTTCCGCCCTCGTTCGCTGTCAAGTTCAAGCAGTCCACTTCCATTCATGGTTGAGCTGGGCATCGATGCTCCATGCGACGTTGCGAGTTTCTCCAGTCGACGACTGACATTCCTGAATCTATCGACAAGCTCCTCGTTCGTTTCGACAAGCTGATCCAACGGAGACCTAAGACCGCGCAATTGCGACCAAAGCAAGCCCCTCCCTTGCTCCAGAATCTCTACAGCTTGTTGTAATTGATTTTTCTCCACGGCATAGGAAGCGGCGTCCAATGTGAGTACTCTATGGTCACTATTCCTGAGAAGGAAATCATGCTGAGCACTGAGAGTTGGATCTATGGTGAGAGCGTGTTGAAGTATTGATATTGTTGTCTTGTAAGCTGTGAAGGCAGTGTGGTGGTTGTGCGATCGTGCAAGAATTGCCCAACGTCGCGCAGCATCAAGACGACGTAACAATCCTGAGAATCTATGAGTAGCAGCGAGCTCCAGTAAGTGCATACACTCCTCGAACTGTTCCAAGTGCCATCGTTTCTCAATCTGAGCATATAAAGAAACCGCGAGGTTCCACAGTGACAAGGAATGACCCGGATGGCCTTCCGGGAGAAGCTCGAGGACAGCTCGTTCCAATCCGATGGCCTCCTCCAGGTCCTCAGTCCTTCCATGCTGATTGTACCGAGTGACCAGAGATACTGCAAGGTTGATGAGGGACATGAAGCGACCTGGATGGCCTTTGGGGAGAAGCTTGAGAGCGGATCTGTCCAGCTTGATGGCCTCCTCCAGGTCCTCGGACCCTCCATGTTGCTCGAACCGACCCTTCAGAGAGTGTGCAAGGTTTCTGAGAGACACATAACGATCTGGATGGCCGTCGGAGCGAAGATCGAGGGCAGCTCGTTCCAGCTTGATGGCCTCCTCCAGGTCCTCGAACCTTCTGTGCTTGTAGTACCGAGTGCACAGAGAGGCTGCAAGATTGCTGAGGGACGTGGAGCGATTAGGATCGCCTTCCGGGTGAAGCTCGAGGGCAGCTCGATCCAACTCGATGGCCTCCTCCAGGTCCTCGAACCTTCCATGCTGGTCGCACCGAGTGCTCAGAGAGGTTGCAAGGTTGCTGAGAGACGTAGAGCGATTCGGATGACCTTCTGGGCGAAGCTCGAGGGCGGCCCGATTCAACTCAATGGCCTCCTCCAGGTCCTCGGTCCTTCCATGCTGGTTATAACGAGTGCTCAGAGAGAGTGCAAGGTTGTCAAGAGACATAGAACGATAAGGATGGCCCTCGGGGCGAAGCTCAAGGGCGGCTCGATGCAACTTGAGTGCCTCCTCCAGGTCCTCGGATTTGCCATGCTGTCTGAACCGAGTGCTCAGAGAGCTTGCAAGGTTATTGAGAGATGCGGAGCGATCAGGATGGCCCTCGGTCCGAAGCTCGAGGGCGGCTCGTTCCAACTCGATGGACTCCTCCAGGTCCTCGATCCTTCCATTCTCATAGTATCGAATGCTCAGAGAGCCTGCAAGGTTGATAAGAAATGCAGAGCGATCAGGATGGTCTTCGGGGAGAAGCTCGACGGCGGCTCGACGCAACTCGAGTGCTTCCTCTCGGTCCTCAGTCCTTCCATACTGGTAGTACCGAGCATTCAGAGAGATCGCAAGATTGCCGAGAGACGTAAAACGGTGAGGATGGCCTTCGTTGCAAAGCTCAAGGGCGGCTCGTTCCAATTTGATGGCTTCCTCCAGGTTATCTGACCTTCCATGATGATTGAACCGAGTGTTCAGAGAGTTTGCAAGGTTGATGAGAGACATGGAGCGATCAGGATGGCCTTTGGGGCGAAGCTCGAGGCCAGCTCTATGCAACTTGAGTGCCTCCTCCAGATCCTCGGATCTTCCATGCTGGTTGTACCGAGTGCTGAGAGAGATTGCAAGGTCGTCGAGTGACGCAGAGCGATCAGGATGGCTTTCGGGCCGAAGCTCAAGAGCAGCTCTCTTCAGCTTGATGACCTCCTCCAGGTCCTCGGACCTTCCATGCCGTTTGTACCGAGTGCTCAGAGAGCTTGAAAGGTTGTCGAGGGACATGGAGCGATTAGGATGGCCTTGGGGGCGAAGTTCGAGGGCGGCTCGTTCCAACTCGATGGCCTCCTCCAGGTCCTCAGTCCTTCCATACTGATTGTACCGAGCGCCCAGAGATACTGCAAGGTTGATGAGGGACATAGAGCGGTCAGGGTGGCCTCTGGCTCGAGGCTCCAGAGCGGCTCGTTCCAAATCGATGGTTTCTTCCAGATCTTCCGACTGACCCCACCTCTCGAATCGCATAAAAAGAGACATTGCAAGGTTACACAACGACTTCCAACGATCTGTATGTCCTTCGGGACGAAGATTGAGAGCGGTACGATTGAAGATGATGGACTCTTCGAGCGCTTTCCGTTCTCCCAATTGCTCGAAGCGTTCCGCATATTGGAGGGCAAGATTGTGATGTGTCCAAGGATCATGCAGAGCAATAGCGACTTCGAGAGAAACCCGACTCGCAATAGCACCTATGTCCATCTTTTTGGTGATCTACCTTAGTTTCATTTTGATCAGAATGCAATCCTTGCAGCAAAAAGGAATACGCTAACAGAGAGGCCCTACCTGGAGTGCTAATATTGACTCGTATTTGCGCTTCTACCTACACACGACAGATTATCGGACGACTCGAAGGGGGAGTTTTCGCTAGTGAACCTTCGAGTCTCAACCAGTGATACGTGAAGAGGTTGACTTCTGGGGTATATCACAGAACGAGTGGGCGGATTTTTCGACAGCCAGACTGCGAACTGTGTCCCAGGTGCGAGGCGTGGTGGTAAAGGGTAAAGGGTAGGCGCTTGCTCCCTGCACTCGTCATGCTGAAAACACGATAGCAGTGTGATAGTGTTTGATACAAGAATATTAATAGAATAGACTCTTACTTTCTACATTTCAAAAAAGGACAACGATTGGATCACGTGAGGATTCAGAGGAATTGTCTCGTTCTTTTTGAATGAATTTGAGCAACAGAGACGTCAATACTTTATTTGGCTCCTTCAAACAGCCATAAATCCAAATCCTCATTACAAAGTCTTGTAACATGTCCTGAAACTAGGTCTGAATCAGCCCTTTCCCATAATATGGAACACAACTGAAGAGGTATTCTGAAATGGAGTCTACTATGTATAACTCAATAGCCTCATCCGAGTTGAAACTCTACAAATCAGAGAGTAACTCCAGTACTTCTCTAACACAATCTAGTACAATAGCACTATCAAGCCTCAACGTTTTCTCTATTTGTCCATTCCGTTTGAATCAAGCATGTAGAGAGTTCGACGACACGCGCCTGGATGTACATTCTAAGCACACGAGTAACAGACTTTGGCTAAGGATAATGCTACTATATATTCTCTATCTATGAATGCACGCGACAGCAGAATTTTTCAACACATCGGTGATGACAAACACCCCAAGCCCAACCCAACGAATAAAATAAAATAGAGAAGGAGCAGGAAAAGAGGGAGAAACGAGCGTGTAATGGAAACCCAACAAGGTCCAAACAAAAGACCAAATGACAAATGTGAAACACCGAAGAGGAAAAACGAATGTGGTAAGCCAACACCTATGGGCGGGCAAAGTTACAGATTTGCGCGAGGGGGTGGGGTTGGGGAGCCGATGTACAGACGGATGGTTGAATGGTTGAGGGATCGATTGAATAAAAGTGGGAATGAAATCGAAAAAAATGGCACAGTTTGATATGTTATAATGAGCGTGTGCGATGTATGTATTGTGGTACATGGAGGACCTCGAGAAGGAGAAGATGACGACAATGCAGGAGCCACAAAAATAAGCGATGAATAGGGTAAATAAAATAAAATGGTATTGCAACGAAACCAATGAAGATAAAGTAACGAAAATATGATTGACGAATGATGAATGATGAGTGACGAAAAAAACGAGAATGAAAATGCGGACGACAAAAAAGTGAAAGATGAGACACGTATTATTCGGCTTTGAATCTCGACCCTCCACCTCCTCCACGCATCACAGCTTTCATGAACGAGAAAAATCGGTCTGCGTATTCGGTAGGAGGGACAGGACTGATTTTATGCTACAAGAATAGGCAAGAGTAGATTAGACTTAATCAACGTCTAAACACCGAACAAGAGCTCACAATATCAGCGGAAAGCCCTTTCCAAAGATGTTCCGCGCGCTTCAGCGTGGTATACGGCGTAAGGATATCAATAACACCAAGATAGTAAATCGTATCCATCGGTTGATTTTGTTCGTCTGTGGCTTGTAATCCTCCATCGTCCTGATAGAAGAGGAACTGTTGACGGTCGCCAGTATCTTCTTCAGGAAGATTCAAAGCCTGCGACGACCCTAACCCCTCAGGCGCCGATATTCGCATTGCTTTTCGCATCGCAACTACCTCAGGAGAGTGCCCTTTTAATGCCGTCGGTTTGCGCTTGACTACGGGCATGACTGGTGGCTAAATTGTCCGACGCAGAGTTAGAATTTAATGTATTACGGACAACATCCAATATCTGCGCAAAATCACTTACCGAGAAAACTTTAAGCGTCTTCTTCCGTACCATGTCTCTATTCCCCCTCTGCATATTATGTATACCCACTAATAAACTGTAATCCATCACGTTTAGGCTCTTCAACAACTCCGAATCCCGCCTTAGTTGTTCGGTAATAAGCGCCCGCTTCTCCGGACCCAATTCTAATGATTTCCCTCTCTTGATCCAATTCAAATCCTTCAACACCGCCCTTGGGTTCTTCGCAGCCTTCTCCTCGGGATACTCGCGCCCAATAGTTGAGCCCTTCAAGTCATATGTCTCGTGGATATCCTTATGTGGCGGAAAGAGATTATTCATGATTACGAAATGAATCTTCCGCCCATGAGGCAACTTGACACGATGAAGACCGTAGAACCGCGAGAGAAGAGTATGCGGATTACGCTGCACGTGTTGGTAGTACTGCTTCAGAATCTTGCGCAGGAACTTATGTTCCGTGTGGTGAATGGTTTTGATGATGAATCGATAATCACGGGAGAAGTAAAAGAAGGATCCTGATTTCCCGGGTGAACCGAGCTCTGAGAGGATGTACTTGGCAGTAAGTGAGAGGAGGTAGTCGGCAGGATCAAGGCCGAAGTACTCTTCCCGTAGTTCGCGGAATACCCAAGGCGCATAATCCTTGAATTTGAAGTCGTACTTTGCTGATGGAGTAAGCTCGTTTCCAACACTAAACGAAAACTATTAATAATGTACAAGCAACCAAAGTACAAAGCACTTACATATCAAATGAGTATTTATGTCGTGCTGAAAAGTCCTCATCCGTGAGCGGTTTTTTGATCTTGGCTTGACACCGAGACACCTTTGACACCTAGGTCAAAGCCAGCACAAACAATACTCCAAAAAACAACACTCACAGCTATCCGAATGCCAGTTAGCATGTTGTACATCAATACGTAGTTCACATGTCCTTCGCCAATCAAATTCCCCACTAAAACCTGTTTCTCGTCCTTGGCCGCTGCCTTGGTGAGCGCTGCCATTTCCGCCTCCTGTTGTTCCTGTTGTCTTCGCTTGGCAGTACGTTCACGTCGGATCTGATCCGCTTGAATAAGGATATCTGAGTCTAATTCGCCAAACCCAAGAGTGCCATCAGGCTTGGGCGTAAGCCCAAGCATCTGGGCATGTGCCGCCGAGTGCGCCGCGGTGTATGCATCGGTGTCATCGAATGCCATTCCGCGATGGTGAGGAAGGTGTCCATAGTGCTGCCCATACAATGCTGCATGTGACGGTCGGGAAGACAAACTAGTTGTCGCAGAGCCCGTCGTATTCCGACGCGCTGGTCGATGGACACCTAAGGGAGGAGGTTGAAGATGACCGTCGATGCTGACGTGAGAACTTTTAGAAGCATGTGCGAGAACGGGACCACCGGACGTAGAGCCCGATGACGGTCGCTCAGACGTCAAAGGCGTGCTAGGCTCATCACCATACGTGTTGCGCGTGGACGGAGCTGTCGTAGATATCGATCCGGGCACTGAGACGGTACGCGAGGAGAAGCGCGTCTCGGTAGAGGAGCGTTGCCGGAGCGCATCATTTGATGTGCCTGACGTCGACGCGTCTAAGGAACGCTTCCGCGGCGAGCGCGTTGTCGTCGAACTCGCTGTCTGCGCTGGCTCCGAGCGAGACAGGCCAAGCTTGGGCGAAGGAGATCGCTCCGTGAAGGGCATCTCCTCATCGCGTTCGACACTTGGAGGAGGTGAAGGTGGTGGCGGTCCGGCAGCAATACCTGTCGGCTCGGTGGTGATCACCCGTGCAATGTTCTTCCCCGTTCGAGATAAGCATCCCTCTGGCGGTGGCCCAGTATGTAGCTCAACAGCATCTCCATCCATTTTGACGACGTGCATCTCCTGGCTGCCTTGTGGTAGTAAGTGGATTGGGTTGACATCAGGTGCATCGCCTTTCTTCCCCGCAGCACCTATCGTGTGAACGGAAGCCATCGAGTTCGCCGACGAGTGGGATGTCGAGTGGTCGGAGAGAGCAGTGTGAAATGAGCCCACAGAACCAGAGATGACCGACGTTCTGCGAGAGTCAATAATCTCTGGCAAGGGTGAGGCTCGTGAAGGACCTGCCACAGCTGCGGCCATGCAACAGGAATGCTGTTACTTGAGTATTAATGAATTACAGATAAGATATAGCGGCGAATCTGCTAGTCGAGCGGATATGAAGATGATGATAGTTTGGGGAGATGCCTGAAGAGGAGGCGAGTGCAGACAGGAGATATATAATTTGTGACGGCAGTGGAGGCGGTGTCAATTACCGCACCAACAAACCAGCACTTTTGTTTAAGGATCCACAACAAATGCAGCCCGTCTTCTATTCCCGACACCAGCTCCAATATTAGTGTAGTGTAATAGATCTATGACCGCGAGGCTTGATGGATGCCGAAGTGCTGCTGGTCGGCGTGGTGAGAGTTGAGTAGATGCCGGAGTCAAATGGCAATGGGAAGAGGATGTGCAAAGAAAATCACATTGCCGCGAGCCAGTTGTGCCGGCCCTAAACCCCGGTCTAGACGCATGACCCAAGTCGGGTTCATGATGTCTCAATTTATTTGTTCGTACACTTTTTTCTGAACCCCACTCCACAGTCAAGTTAACGTCCATTTTGTCAATGTCAAAATTATGGTACGTGTATAGCATTACATATGTATGACAATAAGTCGAATCTTGTGAGTATGTCTTGCGGCGGAAAATCTAATCTACAGATGTGCGACAAATTTACGAAGGGACAGAGAAAATGAACAGATTGAAACTAACTATTAAATCCTCCCTTTAAAGATAATACGGTATACCATAGACAACGACCGCCGCCCCAGTCAAATATTTCAACTTACACATATCCCTACTCTGCGCAACAGCAGCCACAACAGACATCATCTTCCCATTCTGTCCTCCACGCTCTCCCTCTTTCCAGGCTTTAACTCCTGAAGGATCCAGCCTTAGCTTATTAAACACCGACTGCGCAAACTTATCAATATCACGATCCGTCACATCCCACAGGTTCGCAACCAACGAAGGACACCCAGCCAACATATAGTTATTCGGCGTCCCTATACGATCGAATTCACCCATGTCGTGCAACGCACCAGACGAACAACCCCAAAGCATCGTAGCTGCACAACGCTGGAGATGTCTTATTTTGTGAGAACGCGCGTATTGTTCTGCACCACCGTGTCCGAAATATCTAAGAGCAAGCCATATGTTAGCCTTCGACGATTATTGAGTCAGTTGTAACGTGTACTCACACAACTAAGTCCTTCCGAGACAGTGCATTAAGAAATTGCTGTTCACTGGGTATCTGTCCAATGATACCATCCCAGCCGACTTTCCGAAGGTCTTTCGCCCACGACCTAAAGCGCCCTTCAGTCCCAGCGAGATCACCACTAGGGTTGAGCACATAGTAGCCTTTCGACGGGTTGACTTGTATCCGGTCGATCTTTTCATCTTCTTCATCGTCAGAGTTTTCCGAAGAGTCCAAGGGCAGTCCGCGTTGGCTCCTAGCAAGTGCCAGCCTATCCAATATAAATGCAACGCTGGGCACGCGGCTCACATTACGCCCCCGTAAGACCGGTATTGACTCCCAAGGAATAGCTTGCAAGTTCTTGTCCAGTACAAGGAACGTGTGCGCGTCTTCTTCCGGGCTGACATACTTCCCATTTTTTGCATGGAACTCCTCGAGGGCGGAACGTAAATCAACAACAACGACATCCATGTCAATCTCCGCGAGGGCCACTGGCAAGCCATGAAAATGATAGAGATCAAGAACGAAGTATACCAAGTCCTGAAGTTCCTCGTCCTTGCACGTCGGTGGAAGTGCTGCGAAGAGCTCGAGTAGGCTCGTCTCGAGTCGTAATTTGGCTTTTTTACTCTTCTTTTCGTGCGAGCCTAGGATGCCTTTGAAGACCTTTTCTAGACGTGTCCGGAAACTAGTGATCGCATCAGGTGGTATACGCGTTGGTTGGCTCAAGATCGTCTACGCGCAAGGCTTAGGATAGGCTCGAAATTAGTGGACAAGGCAAATACTCACCTTGAAGGCACCAAGCCAACAAAACTCAATATTCTCAACAAAGTCCTTCATCCTCTGATCCAGCTCTCTTCGCGACTCCCACCAAGCTATTTTCGCCTCCTTATCATCCGACTTAATTTGCGTCACTCCTTTCACCCCTTCATCTTTCAATCTGATAATGTCTTTAAGCTCAGTCATAGCATCTTCGAATGTGAAATGCCCATCCTCATCATCCTCATGTCGACCTTTAAGCGGTACGCAGAACACCATCGGTTTATAATGGGGCCTCTGCCGAGAAATCAGAAGAGCTCCTTTGTCATCTGTAAGCGAGATTGTGATAACCATCCAGTTGCTTGGTAACGCATCGATGTCGGAGGTGGAGCATCCAGATTGTATGAATTCCGCAGACTTGTGCCTTTTCAGAACATAATCCCAATACTGCCGTAATCTGTTATCGTCAACTGATTCTTCATCGTCTTCGTCCGACAAATCATCGAATATTCCCCTGCCCTTGGGGTTTGCGCAGCGACGTCGAGATGTTGTCGGTGATTCAGAAGGCCAACGCATATCGTCCTGATTCATAGGATCGGGAAACTTGTAGGGGATCGCGTCAATCAGCTCTCTTCTGAGTGTGATTGAGGAAGCCATATCTAAGATTCAAATATTAAGTAAAAGACGCTTTAATGGCTCTGTTACGAAAGAAACTTGCCTAGAAGACGAGAAGCGAAGGCAGGACTGTCTTCAAAAGCGATGCCCAACGATGCTTCGTAGATACTAATCCGAGCTGCCGCGATCGCTGTTGCGCGCACGTCGTATACGAAGCCTCGTCCTGAGAACCGTGAAAGATCTGAGATATAATGTTCGTCTGCCTGTTGAAGGGCATCTACGATATCTTGAGGTGGTGCTTGAAGCAACGATTTCTCGCAAGTCATACCCATCGGTAACGCGATGGCTAGTTCCTGAATTAGACGTCGACTTTGGAAGAAAAAAGAACGTAAGACGAACTTGATTCTGCCAGCGAGCCTAGAGACATCTCGGCACGGAATCGTTCGTGGATATCATACAGCGCTAAACGACCAAGGAAGGGATTGACATGGACCTAATTCGATGTTTAAATGAAGGCTCAATCATAATGGAAGCAGACTTACTTCCACGTGGGCCAGTTGCGGAAGTGCATACAACTCTTCAAGAAGCTGTTCATATGTCTCTCCAATGGTATCGCGCAGCAACCAAACTAGACAAAAGAGGATCAATCATTAAGGGTAAAATAATAACTAAGTATCAAGGTACCTTGCTGTCTGAGGATTTTTGCTTGTAAAACCGGAGCAAAGATCTTCTCAGCATCTGATTTTGCGGTTCTCAGAGCGATCTCGTCGACGGCTTCAAATGTTTGTTTTGTTTCTGCCAGTAAATTTACTGCTTGAGTGAATTCACTGTCTGCGTCTGACTCCTTGGCGTGCAGAATCAGATGATCGCCGACAGCACGGTGCAAATCGACCTTCTCCAGGTCCGTCCGGTCTTCAAGTAAGTGTTTTGCTTCTTCAAACGACTTTTGAACATCATCTAAGCTTCCCATGGTTAATTGTAGTTCCGCTTTCTGGATAAGGGCTCGTGCCGTCATAGCAGAGCCGCCCAAAGTCCGCGCAAACTCTTCGGCCTGTTGCTCGAAATACTCAGATTCGCGCACTGAACCTCGTAAGGCATACGAATGAACCAAGGCAAGCTGAGTTTGCAGCAGTGCATTTGCTATGCGCCACTCTAGAGCGTCTAGTTGTACCTGCGGCTGTGGAAGTCTGACCGCAGTTAGCTTCTTGTCTTCTATGTTAACGGTGTCAGGCAATGCAGTTTTAACCTCCGACATTGCGAAAGGGTCCGATAAGTTATCGGGCTTTTGTGACGGATGTAGCCTCGCCAGTGTCTCCGTAGCTCTATTGAGCAGTCGAAGTGATTGCAAAAGAGACTTGAGAGAATTTTCAGGTTCATTCTGTCGGAAAGTCAGCATTTCGCAATCGGTAACAAACAGGACTCGAATGATCACCTTAGCTTCCAAGATGACCGCAAATACACTTGACGCCGCAGCAACTCGTTCTAACAAAACAGCTCGTGCACGTATGCGAGAAAGGGTTGAAACACCTCTTCCATCGTCCTCTGCTGGCAGGTCCATACATAACTGATGTGCTTTCTCATACATAGTTATGCTGGCGACATCGAAGGAACTAAGCATTTGAATATGTTTGCATATACGGGTAACGTACCTTTCAGGAATTTCTCCGCTGATGGCCAATACCTCTGCGTATCGGAGAAGTATGAGGACAGCAGATGGAATCGGTTTTGCTTCGCACAACTCCTCAGCGATGGGCGCGAGGATTTTTGATGCAAGAGTTAGCTTGCCGAGCCTCAATAAATCGTATGCTATCAGTGATGAGATAAAAAGGAAGCCTAACAAACAATCGATGTCAGCAACGTCAAGTGGGGGTGAGAAAATAGGCATACTTTCGCTAGTAGTCTCTCCAGCTTTTTCAAAAAGAAGACGCAAATAGCCTAATAATTGCAACCTCTCAAGAGTGAATCCAGTGATGTGTGACAATTCTGCGACCATTACTGTCCAAAATTGCATTAGTTCAGATCTTTTGAACGTATAGAGCATTCAGTCCAAAAATGAACAACATACTTATTAGTTCAGCGAGAGAGGTCCGTTCTGAAGCAGTCAGTTCATGCTTGGCATTATGAGGACTGGGTGATGTTCTTATAGCTGTGTCTGTGTAATATAATAAGACGAGAGGGACGAAGGATGCCACAGCATGCATACCATTGGCGTCATATGGTGTTTTTGGAGATCGACGCGCAGTGTTCGATCTCGTGCTTTGATTTGCGGCGGCTCCAGCATTACGCTGCGCAGTACTCGACTTTGATCTAGCTCGCACACGCGTAGCTGTTGTCTTTCGACTCCGATCCGCAGCTCTCTCCTTCGTGCTAGTTGTTCCAACAGGCTCAACAGTGAGTGTCTTCATAGCATCCAATGCGTTCTGCGCATGCCGAGTAACAGCTTCCGCGGATTCTCCTATTCGGTGTGCATGCAGAACAGCCCACAACGATATTTTGACTCGGTAATACCGTCGAAGATGGACGAACGCGCCGTCTTCGCCCACTTTCGCCTAAGCGCAGTTAGTCAGGTGAGTTCACCAGATGCACAAACAGCGAACATGCAGACCTTTTCTGAGAGCAACTTTTCTGTTCCCCGGATCATGTCCTGAATGCGAAGCCCATCCATGTCCGAATCTTTCTCCGAACCATAGTAAGAATGCTCTAGTACAAGTGCAAGGGTCTGTGTGCGACGCAAGGGAAATCGCACTGTGTCATAAACATCCAAGGCTTCGGCGAGAAAGTGGGTGACAGCTGCACGAACGAGGGGTTTTGAACGCTCTGGGAGTGAGCATGCTTGGCGAAGCAGTATAGATCCAAGGATAGAAGGCAGTACACCACTAGCACGCAGTGGTACCAGAAGGGACGCCTCGGCAGGAGCAAGTCGCAAATCGACGACTGCAAGATGTGTGAGACGGTCTACTGCGTTTGCAAGTGAAGGAGGTAGTTCGAAATCCCATGATGGGTCTTCGTTCTCGAAGGGATAGGTAACAACACCCTGCACAAATGCGTCAAATGCAAGTCTGCGGTCACCAGTCTTTGCGTAGCATACACCGAGCAACTCCCAGCGCCTATATACTTGAGTCCTATGGGTTGACCATGCACCTTGATCTTTTTCTGATCCAGCTGTAGTATCCACCGGACTGCTCTCGGAGAAATACTCGGTTGCACGCGATGAGAGTGGACACGCTTGTGTGAGGAAACGAATCGCAATGCCATGACGCTCTTCCTTGTACAATGAACCAGCAAGGTTTGCGAATGCACCTGAAAGGCACCGCAAGTAATTTGCAGCCGGTCGTTTATCTTTGGAAGCGTGTGGTAGAGTTCGCTCAGTTAGTTGTAAGCCGCGAATCAGGTAGTCGTATGCCGTGTCGCATGTCTCCGCTCGCCTACAATCGAAAACAGAAGTCGCAAGCTGAAAAAGAGTATCGAGCGAGGAGACAACCGCGTCTGTACGTTCGGCTCCTGTCGTCAAGACAACTGACATGTGTTCTAGAAAGGTGACGAAAGCGTCGATTAATCGAATGATACAGCCTCTCTCAGACGCGCCGGATTCGGGTCGAGACAACGTTTTCAGGCAAGCTCTACGGCATCTCTCGACTACTCGCAGCAATTTGCCATCTCGTATTGCATCGGTTGGTTGCGATTGGACAGTACGGAGGTCGGAAATTGCTCCGTCGGTCATAGTAGAAAGCCGCTGTTCATCGATGTCTCCATTTTGATCCAGAAGTGCCGCCACCTTCGTCAGAGTTGCGCAAGCCCGAGTGATCGAGTGAGACGTATCACTTGATGAGGAGGCAGCGCTGCTTATGTATTCTGTGATGAGATTGAGTGAACGCATGTCCTTGGCCTTAACTGGACTATTAGCACAATTTAGGAAGTCAATTTTCACAATTAGACGTACTCGTCTCGCAAGTGCCAGCCAATATTCGCAGAACGCGAGCCACCCCTTACCCTCTCGACGACCGTCGGCTGCATTCGCTATGTTTGCGAAACACGTCAACAGAGCCATTATTTTCTTGTCTTCCTCCTCATTTCCATCCATATTACGAGCGTACGATGTCGCATATTTGATGCACTGTTCCCAGAATGGCGTCAAGTCGAGTTCGTTTGAGAGCAGAAGAATTCGTAGCGCATAGAAACGTATTTTCAGAACATTTAATTGTGGGTTGGGGGGAGATGCAAACGAAGTTGTGAGCGCAATATACGCCCGTCTGAAAAGACCATCAAGCGATTTGGGAGGTACTGCCGTAAGGAATCTAACCCATGAATGCAACGAAGATGGTCCATCTAGGGCATCGCAGTACGCTTCAAAGCAATCGGCTCGTGTCGACACTGTCTGAGCACAAACGGAAAAGGCATGGGAAAAGTATGTCTGGACACATGCCTGAATTGGTGGGTCCAGAGACGAGATAGGAAGTGGGAGATGAAGAAGAGATATTGGCGCCTGGAGCGATGTTGGAGTAACCTCGTGGTCATAAAACGTTGGAAGGTGACGTTGTATCTCACTCAATATAGTGGCCGAGGTTTCGTATGCGTTGTGCGCCAGAAGCTTGCCAACCATGCTAAGCGCTGCTCGTTCGGTATCAATAAGACCTGGATTGAGATTCCTCAATATGTTCAGGGCAGCCCGTCCAGAGGCAACGGTAGATGAAACAGTTGAGCGTGATGAAATCCCTTTACCAGCCGGCAAAGATGCTAAGCTCTGCAGCACGGTGTTGACGCTCTTCATCGCCGCCACTTTACTTTCCTCCGGTGTGGAAATCGCTTTCGAACTCGTTCCTTTTCGTGCTTGCGTGCCCGAGCCCTTGTTCGGAACGTCTGAGATCTTCAGCCTCGAGCCGAGCTTTGATGCTAATCTGTCCACATCATTTGATCGACTCAAGAGGACCCTTTTCGTTCTGGTTGTTGCCATTAATTAAAGATGCTGGTGGATGAAATTCAAAGGTTGAAAGTCGGAATGGAGGAGTACGGAGAGGCGCTAGTGAACGTGACCGTGTCATCAGAGTTTACGCGTTGGTTGACTGATGACTAAGATTCTAATTATGTAATCAACTGCTTTTCCCCGAAGCCAACCCGCTGTCATCAGCCACATCATCAACTTGTAGCTACTTCTAACTACAATTCACTGCCAATCGCGAATTCACCAAGGCAACTGACTGCCTTTGTAATTGAAAAACTTCCCGGAATGCCCCTTCGTCAGCTCCTTCAAGAATTGAATGAATGGCGTCACACTTTCTGCGGGTTCGAGAACAGCTCCGTCTCCTCCTAACTCTATGGAAAGTGTTAGGCGTTACGAGACGGCTATTGCTCAATCAAATCTAGTGCAGTACTTACTCGTCTTTACCCAGCCCGGGTCCACGCAAATGGCAATGATTTCCGGATCTTCTTTTGCTTGCTTGTACGTCTTTTGCATTTTGTCGTCCGATCAATGATAAGCAATATGTACGGAGTCGGAAAGACGACACTTGCTTACGAGCATGTTCAGACCCGCTTTCGATATTGAATACGCACAGCACTTTCTCCCGCAATCTAGGCCAATACTCCCAAGTCCGCTTGTCATGTTCATCACGACCCTTCTACTCCCTCTTTTCAGGAGAGGTAGAAAACTCCTCGCCACAAGAGCAGGCGCAATCACATTATTCTGCATGGCAAATGAAAAGTCGGCCACATCAAAATCAAATGCTCCGTCGTCGCCGGGATTCTGCAATTCGGTTCGTTCCTCAGCTCAGGAAATGCATCAATAAATAAGCGCCCATAAAACAAGCACTCACGACTCCCGCGTTATTGAGGAGATAATCCAGGCCTCTGGCTCCTAGGATCGCTTTCGTCTCTTCTGCTGCATTTTATATCTCTTCTTCGACCGACACGTCTAATTTAACTATGTGTAGCTGCCCCTTTGCATTGGTCTCCTTTAGTGCAGATAAATTGCTTGCTGTTTCAGGATTCCGACATGATGCTATGACGAGATTACTGGGATCCGAAATCAATTGACGGGTGAACTCGAGACCTATTCCACGTGAAGCCCTTCAACGAATCAGCAGGTCAGCGGCACGAAGTGTCAATTCAGGAACATGTAAATGGAAATACCCAGTGATAAACCAACTAGCAGTCCAGCTCATTGTGCTCACAGGAGTGCGATAAAAGCACTGACAATAGTCGTATTAAGTGGGTTAGATATATGCTTTGTGAAAGCGCCGAACTTTCTCCTTGGATAACGTCCGGTTCGAATTTCCCATTCGTGCTTCTAGCTACGTTTGCAGTCCAAAATTAGGCTTGTCACAAGGTCCGTCATCGCCACGTCCTCGAGCCTTTTCGTGTACGCATCTGATAGCAGGTCTATCACGGGACAGCATTTGTTGAGATGAACAGGACCTTGTCCGATAGATTTGTGGTACTACCCTGCCCTCTATCAGTGTCAGTGTGGCACAGCTGCTTACGTTCAAACTTCAAAACAATGCAGGCGTTAGTTAAAAGTCGATGTGCACACTGCAATACCATGTGTTGCGTCTCAGAACAATGCTTCTAGCGTCGGGCGTGTGGCTACAGTCATGGATCCGATGCCCGTCGGTCCGACGGTTGACCGCGTCCAAAGCCGAGAGTCTCTCAATTCGTTCAATCCACATTCGTCAAAATCCACAACACGAAAATCATTTTCTGTTCCGCGGCCACGCGATGCGGGATGCCTACTTCCCGGTTCGTAGAGACTGTTGCAGTGCATTGCGGAAGCATTCGTGTAAGACGCTTGTTTGACATGGGCGCGCCTTCTGTCGGCTTATCGGCTTAGGTTACCGAGGCTTAACCTTTTTATCTGTTGTATTCGCAGATTTTAAGCTCGGTTCATCGCATCTGTCATCCAACCAACGTCAGACTCAAGACCCTGTGTATTTACCTCACCGAAACCCGAAGTCTGACCCCTGAGCAACCTATTGAAAATCAGAACACACCAATGGCACTGCATCGGTGTGTTCTTGCTCCTCGTATAGTATCCTTTCTCTTGGGCTGTTCGCACGTTTCAGCTGAACATGATGGTTTGTGGGCAATCACTGTTTTCGATCTAATAGATCAGCATTGACACTCCGGTCTTTCCGCAGATCGAGTCTATAAAGCATACATCCTGGTCAACTCCAGCACTTGTACCAACTTGGCCCCTCAGTAATTAGCCCTACTTTCCATTTACAACGAATAAGACATGGATCATAGAGCAAATGGTACAGCTCGAGAAGCGGGGCGCCTAGGCGATAATTCTCTGTACATGGTGCTCAAAGTAGCCGCCAACGGGGAGCTGCGAGAAGTGGTCTCTCAAGTACGCCCAGGCAGCAGTGCACATCTTTTCGCCGTCACCTCGCAGGATTCGCGATACGAGAATGCACATGGGGTTGGTCCCAGTGGCTCGCGTCGAAACAGCTTTCGTCATCCAAAGCCTTGTGGTGCATGCTCCGCAACGAAAAGCAGAGTAAGTTTGCGTTGATTGACGGCTGTCGTTGCACAGAGCTTACCTCTGTCTGGTAAAAGTGCACGCCGTTACCCGAGAACCCATTGCTCTGTGTTCGCTGTAAATCGAAAAATCTTCGTGAATGTCCTCCACACGTGCCGTGGCGACTGCGTAGAGCGAATGGCGAAAGGCACGATGCGAGCGGAAATCCACAAGTGAGACCCAGCGCTTCTAATCATTTCCTTTCGCAAAAGCTTACTCGCTGTCTGCTTGTTTAGACCTCGAGTATTACGCAGAGCCAATTACCGCCAATGGGGCCCGCGTTGCCCGCGGCTCCTGCTCCTGCCGTCATGCCTCATCATTCCGGACCATACTCGATACACATTGGGTCGCAGCAACATGGGCAGCATGCTGGTGGGGCAGATAGGTATCCGGCGTATCCTTACGCGCCGTTAAATCCCGAAGAGAACTTGCAGCAACAGGGCTTCTATAACATGGAATCCGGAGTCCTTGGAGCAGACTATTCGCAGACTGGACCGTGAGTACAGACAACGATGCTTCTATTATTATCAACACCTAGACCTTCTTACCGACCTTTCCATGATCAGATTACCCCAGTTGACGTTCTCTCCGGGGCCAGTTACTCAGCAGTTGTACCAGCACGATTCACATGTTCAGCCAATGAACCAATATCTGCAACCTAATGTACAATACAACAACTGGTGGTAGCAGGATCCATTTACGCCAAACGAAATTCTTGTACATGCTATAGTATCAGGATATTGAACCCTTATTCTGAACACTAGGGAAATGGACCCTGTATCATTTGTGTAAATCATACATAGAACTCTCACATTGGACAGTGGCTAGATACATGGACACGATAGAGTATTTGAATCGTACTTGCAATTGTATTATTACTATCATTCATGGAGATGTGAACACGAATACACGTCTGATAAGCCCGATCCGACAAGACTTGCCGCTTTAAAGGGAAGCCCGTTCAAATTACTCCTTAATCAACCCAGAGTCAGAAAGTTCAATGGGAGGGAGTTTTACTCGCGTATAGCTACGGGAGAAGAGAACCCTCGAAGAGTTATTCTCCCGAGAACATGGTACGGCATCATAAAAGTAATCTCGTGGCTGTCGCAGGAAGCTGCACTGGTCTGTGAACTCAAACTCATCGTGTCCATTATGGGTTCGCTTCCTACCTATGCCAGGTAACTTGAGAATTGCCCGCTTTGATAAACTCCCTGCTATTCTTAAACCTTTCTTCCAAAAAAGGAATTGAATACTTTAAAAGACTAAATTAATAAACCAATGTGCCGAAAGTGCTATGGTCTGATATAGTGTTGAATTGTTCCTGTTTCGAGAATTCTTTATGAGTGATATTTTGCTAAAATGGCTAGGAACATTCCTATACCTCCATCGGGAAAAAGTCCATTTAAATATAATGAATTACAGTCCATTTAAAGAAATATTAGCATTTTATATACATTGTAATTCATATGTAAGGGTTAGAACACAACTATAAGGATAAAATAAGGTATATTAATGTATATAAAGACTCTAAGAGTGTTATGAATCATTACAATTCATTGAATACATTATGATAACCTTACATTATAAGCTAAAGTATTATACTTAGATTATAATTTTGAAAATAGTCTTATATTTACATTGTAAAACAGATTGTGTTATCTGTATAAGGGTTTCAACTACTTATAATATTTATATTACTGTATTTAGGAGAATATATACATGCTAGAGTACTATTAGCTATATTATAAAGTAAATTTATACATTTATTTTACATCTAAATACAATAATTGATTTGTTTTACAGCTTTGCTACTATCACGAACATTGATTACATAATCGACTGCTGAAGATCGAGTGCTTATAATGACGCATTTGTCTTTGTCACTTCTTTATCTCATGCCTCCACCATCTCCTACAACTCTCTGCCACCCGTTCAACGCTAAGTTGCTGCTTTTGTTTTCTCCAGTCCAGTCCTCTGCCTGCAAGCATCCTATCAGCAGGCACTCTGCCTGCAACAACACAGACAATAAATACTGCCGTAACTCGTCTCTCCAATCTACTGTTGCAGTGCCTGTACTGAGCTCAGATCCCA